>NC_053023.1:712503764-712708385 GCF_003073215.2 Triticum urartu
TTGACTTATAGCTCTAGTGCATTTGTTGCATGGCAAACCCTACTCCTCGCATCATTACCGATTGTAAGGACTCTCCATTGCCTAACGTTCCAGCGATTTGATGCGAGACTTTCTGATACGTCTCCGTCATATCTATATTTTTTGATTGTTTCATGCCAATATTCTACAACTTTCATATATACTTTTGGCAACTTTTTATATTATTTTTGGGACTAACATATTGATCTAGTGCCCAGTACCAGTTCCTGTTTGTTGCATGTTTTTTGTTTCGCAGAGTATCCATACCAAACGAAGTTCAAATGCAATAAAAACTTATAGAGAGTTTTATTGGAATATATGTGATTTTTGGGAACTGGAATCAACGTGAGACGATGCCCGTGGGGCCCACAAGCCCTGGAGGCACGCCCCCTACCCAGGGCGCGACCAGGAGGCTTGTGGCCACCCCATAAGGTCTTCGGTGCCCTTATTTCGCCGCAAGAAAGCTAATATCCGGATAAAAATCATGTTAAAATTTTAGCCCAAACGGAGTTACGGATCTCTGGGAATTCAAGAAACAGTGAAAGACCAGAATCAGCGAACGCAGAAACAGAAGGAAACAAAGGGAGAGATCCAATCTCGGAGGGGCTCCCGCCCCTCCACCACCATGGAGGCCAAGGGCTAGAGGGGAAACCCTTCTCCATCTAGGGGGAGGCCAAGGAAGAAGAAGAAGAAGAAGGAGGGGGCTCTCCCCCCCCCCTCTCTCCCGGTGGCGCCGGAACGCCGCCGGGGAAATCATCGTGTGACAGCGATCTACGCCAACACTTCCATCATCTTCCCCAACATCTTCATCACCTTCCCTCATCTATATTCAGCGGTCCACTCTCCCGCAACCCGCTGTACCCTCTACTTGAACATGGTTTTTTATGCTTCATATTATTACCCAATTATGTGTTGCCATCCTATGATGCCTGAGTAGATTTTTGTTGTCCTATTTGTGATTGGTCAATTGCTATGATTGGTTTAATTTGCTTGTGGTTATGTTGT
This sequence comes from Triticum urartu, assembly GCF_003073215.2. Classification (NCBI taxonomy): domain Eukaryota; kingdom Viridiplantae; phylum Streptophyta; class Magnoliopsida; order Poales; family Poaceae; genus Triticum; species Triticum urartu. The sequence goes on from NC_053023.1 coordinate 712,504,788, forward strand.
TGTCCTTTGGTGCCCATCATATGAGCGTGCGTGTGGATCACACCATAGGGTTAGTTGTATGTTGATAGGACTATGTATTAGAGGGCAAGCGTGATAGCAGCTTCATCCTAGCATCGAAATTGATGCATATGGGATTGAAGGGGGACCAATATATCTTAAGGCTATGGTTGGGTTTTACCTTAATGAATGACAGTAGTTGCGGATGCTTGCTAGAGTTCCAATCATAAGTGCATAGAATTCCAAGTAAGGGATGGCATGCTAGCAGTGGCCTCTCCCACATAAAACTTGCTATCGGTCTAGTAACGTAGTAAATTTCTTAGGGACAATTCCGCAACTCCTACCACCACTTTTCCACGCTCGCTAGACTAAGTTAATTGTTTCTTTATCTAAGCAGCCCCTAGTTTTTATTTATATGCTCTTTATTATCTTTCAAACATATCCTACAACACCTACAAAGTACTTATAGTTTCATACTTGTTCTAGGTAAAGCGAACGTTAAGCATGCGTAGAGTTGTATCGGTGGTCGATAGAACTTGAGGGAATATTTGTTCTACCTTTATCTCCACGTTGGGTTCGACACTCTTACTTATCGAAAGAGGCTACAACTGATCCCCTACACTTGTGTGTTATCAAGACCTTTATCTGGCGCCGTTGCCGGGGAGCAATAGCGTGGGGTGAATATTCTCGTGTAGGCTTGTTTGCTTTATCACTAAGTAGTTTTTATTTTCTGCTCTAAGTTGTTCTCTATCTTTAGCTATGGATATGGAACACGAAATACCAAAAAAAATAGGTGTACTTGCTACTCATGGAGATGGGGAACCTCCTAAAACCCTCGATGCTCGCCATGTGGGAAGTATTAAACACTACTTTGATAATCCTGAGAAAACCCTGTTGAACTTGATAATGGGAGACACGTTGGATCAACATGAATACTTTAGGGATTATCGCTTGACTCTAAAAGGGAAACTGTTATGGGATCAAATTCATAAGTTACATTGGTATGCTTGGAATTTATGTCAGAGATATGATTATACTTGTTGATCTAGGATGAAGGCTCCACACCTTCCCTTTTCATGTAAATTTAATGATAATGAAACCTTGGCTTCTTATGCTAATGGTATATATGATTACTGTGATGCGGAACAAATAGCAGAATTTGTTGCTTTTAAGGGTGCTTATGAAACTAAATCTTTGTTTGAAAAGTGTGAAAATTTTGATGATGATGTTTACAGACCTGAAAATTATGCTATACTTAAATATTGCTATGATAATTATGAATATAATGCTGATATTAATGAGTTTATCGAGAAAGTCAACGCTGTCCAAGAAGAGACTAGTATTTTGCAGGAATCTATGGAAGAAGAAATTGATGACACTGTGAGCTCATTAGTTGAAAAAGATGAGGAGGAGAGGGAGAACAAAAGGAGGAAGAGCAGATTGATCACCCGTGCCCACCTTCTAATGAGAGTAACTCTTTATCCCATACATTGTTTAATTTCCCTTCGTGCTTACCGAAGGATCAATGCTATGATGATTGCTATGATCCCTTGGATTCGTTTGAAATATCCCTTTTTGATGAACTTGATGCTTGCTATGCTTGTGGCCATGATGCAAATATAAATTATGCTTATGGAAATGAACTTGCTATAGTTACTTATGTTAAGAATGAAATTGTTTCAATTGCACCCACACATGATAGTCCTATTATCTTTTTGAATTCTCCCAACTATAGTATATCGAAGAAGTTTGCGCTTATTAAGGACTATATAATGGGTTGCGTTCTACTATTGCACATGATGACTTTGATAGATATAATATGCATGTGCTTGGTGCTCCTACTTGCAATTATTATTATAGAGGAACTACATCTCCGCCTCGCTATGTTTCCAATACGATAAAATTGCAAAAAAACTGTTTATACTATGCATTGGCCTTTACTTGATGTGCATGAATTGTTCTTTTATGACATGTCGATGCATAGGAAGAGAGTTAGACTTCGTCGTTACTTATATATGTTACTTTGTGCTCAATACTAAATTACAAATCATTGTTAATTAAAATTGGCTTTGATATACCTTGGGATCCGGGTGGATCCATAACTTGAGCACTATATGCCTAGCTTAATGGATTTAAAGAAAGTGCTGCCAGGGAGACAACTCGGAAGTTTTAGAGAGTCATTTTATTCTGTTGTGTGCTTTTATAAAGTTTAAAAACAAAAAAATATAGAGGGGAACCTAAAACTTTTCAAAAAGAAAAGTGAAAGTAAGAAAAGACGAGCACCGTTGAAGTGGAGGAGCTCCTTGAACTTTGTTCATGCCCATGGAAACTTTGCAAACCTTCATTACAGAAAATTTTCAACAAAAAATAATTATCCTCTTGTACAAATCCATTGTATTATAAAAATAATGTGCCAAGATTTGCCTTTAGGATGATTAGATTGCTTGTTTGGTTGTGCAGCGTAAAAACAAAAACTATAGCTGTAGTGCGTGAATTTACATTTTTTATTGGAACGTCAAAAGTTTCTGAAATTTTTTACACAATACTTATGTACAAATTTATTTTGTCCTAATTTTTCAGGATTTTTGGAGTTACAGAAGTATGGTGGATGTTCAGATTGCTATAGACTGTTCTGTTTTGACAGATTTTGTTTTTGATGCATTGTTTTGCGTGTTTTAATGAATCTATGGATTGTATCAGTGATATAAGCCATGGTGAAGTTAGAGTACAGTAGTTATAATGGAAAATAAAATATGAATGAGTTTTCAACAGTACTTAAAGTGGTGATTTGTTTTATTATACTAACGGATCTCACGAGGGTTTTTGTTAAGTTTTGTGTGATTGAAGTTTTCAAGTTTTGAGTGAGATCACGATGGATGAAGGAATAAGGAGTGGCAAGAGACTAAGCTTGGGGATGTACGAGGCACCCCAAGGTAATATTCTAGGACCCCCAAGCAACTAAGCTTGGGGATGCCCCGGAAGGTCTCCCCTCTTTCTTCTTACGACCATCGGTAATTTTACTTGAAGCTATATTTTTATTTGTCACATGATATGTGCAAATTCTTGGAGAGTCTTTTGTGTTTATTTTTCCCTTTTATTTTTATGCACCATGCTGGTATGAGATAATCCTTGGTTGATTTATAGAATGCTTCACGCACTTCACTTATATCTTTTGAGAATGGCTTTATGATGTCTGCTAGACTACGTCGGTATTTCTCCAAAGAGGAAGGGATGATGCAGCACAACGACGGTAGGTATTTCCCTCGGTAATGAGGCCAAGGTTATCGAACCAGTAGGAGAACCAAGCAACACTACGTAAACAACACATGTACACAAATTACAAATACTAGCAACCTGACGTGTTAAAGGGGTTGTCAATCCCTTTTGGGTAACGGCGCCAGAAATTGGCACGTGGATGGGAGAAAGTTGTAAATATTGATAGATCAAACGCCAAATAAAATAAAGTGTAGTAAGGTATTTTTGTATTTTTGTTTTAATAGATCTGAAAATAAAAGCAAATAAAATAGATTGCAAAGGAAAATATATTAAAGAAGAGACCCGGGGGCCATAGGTTTCACTAGTGGCTTCTCTCGAGAAAAATAGCAAATGGTGGGTAAACAAATTACTGTTGGGCAATTGATAGAACTTCAAATAATCATGACGATATCTAGGCAATGATCATTATATAGGCATCACGTACAAGATTAGTAGACCAACTCCTGCCTGCATCTACTACTATTACTCCACACATCGACCGCTATCCAGCATGCATCTAGTGTATTAAGTTCATGGAGAAACGGAGTAATGCAATAAGAATGATGACATGCTGTAGACAAGATCTATTTATGTAGAAATAGACCCCATCTTTTTATCCTTAATGGCAACGATACATACGTGTCGGTTCCCTTTCTGTCACTGGTATCAAGCACCGTAAGATCGAACTCATCACAAAAGCACATCTTCCCATTGCAAGATAAATAGATCAAGTTGGCCAAACAAAACCCAAAAATCGGAGAAGAAATATGAGGCTATAAGCAATCATGCATATAAGAGATCAAGAAGACTCAAATAACTTTCATGGATAAAAAGATAGATCTGATCATAAACTCAAAGTTCATCCGATCCCAACAAACACACCGCCAAAAGAGTTACATCATATGGATCTCCAAGAGACCATTGTATTGAGAATCAAACGAGAGAGAGGAAGCCATCTAGCTACTAACTATGGACCCGTAGGTCTACAAAGAACTACTCACGCATCATCGGAGAGGCACCAATGGGCATGATGAACCCCTCCACGATGTTGTCTAGATTGGATCTGGTGGTTCTGGAACTTGCGGCGGCTGGAATTGCTTTGCATCGATTCCCCTAGGGTTTCTAGAATATTGGGGTATTTATAGAGCAAAGAGGCGGTGTGGGAGGCCACCGAGGTGGGCACAACCCACTGATACGTCTCCAACATATCTATAATTTTTGATTGATCCATGCTATATTATCTTCTGTTTTGGACATTATTAGGCTTTATTATCCACTTTTATATTATTTTTGGTACTAACCTACTAACCGGAGGCCCAGCCCAGAATTGTTGTTTTTTGCCTATTTCAGAGTTTCGCAGAAAAAGAATATCAAACGGAGTCCAAACGGAATGAAACCTTCGGGAACGTGATTTTCGAAACGAACATGATCCAGAGGACTTGGACCCTACGTCAAGAAATCAAGCAGGAAGCCACGAGGTAGGGCGCGCCTACCCCCCTAGGCGCGCCCTCCACCCTCGTGGGCCTCACGTTGCTCCATCGACGTACTCCTTCCTCCTATATATACCTACGTACCCCCAAACGATCAGATACGGAGCCAAAAACCTAATTCCACCGCCGCAACCTTCTGTACCCACGAGATCCCATCTTGGGGCCTGTTCCGGAGCTCCGCCGGAGGGGGCATCCATCACGGAGGGCTTCTACATCAACACCATAGCCTCTCCGATGAAGTGTGAGTAGTTTACCTCAGACTTTCGGGTCCATAGTTATTAGCTAGATAGCTTCTTCTCTCTTTTTGGATCTCAATACAATGTTCACCCCCTTTCTCATGGAGATCTATTCGATGTGATCTTCTTTTTGCAGTGTGTTTGTTGAGGCCGATGAATTGTGGGTTTATGATCAAGTCTGTCTATGAATAATATTTGAATCTTCTCTGAATTCTTTTATGTATGATTGGTTATCTTTGCAAGTCTCTTCGAATTATCAGTTTGGTTTGGCCTACTAGATTGATCTTTCTTGCAATGGGAGAAATGCTTAGCTTTGGGTTCAATCTTGCGGTGTCCTTTCCCAGTGACAATAGGGGCAGCAAGGCACGTATTGTATTGTTGCCATCGAGGATAACAAGATGGTTCTTTTATCATATTGCATAAATTTATCCCTCTACATCATGTCATCTTGCTTAAAGCGTTACTCTGTTCTTATGAACTTAATACTCTAGATGCATGCTGGATACCGGTCGATGTGTGGAGTAATAGTAGTAGATGCAGGCAGGAGTCGGTCTACTTGTCTCGGACGTGATGCCTATATACATGATCATACCTAGACATTCTCATAACTATGCTCAATTCTGTCAATTGCTCAATAGTAATTTGTTCACCACCGTAAAATACTTATGCTCCTGAGAGAAGCCACTAGTGAAACCTATGCCCCCGGGTCTATTTTCCATCATATTAATCTTCGAACACTTAGTTGTTTTCGTTTCTTTTTACTTTGCTTTTATTTTACTTTGCATCTTTATCACAAAAATACCAAAAATATTATCCTATCATATCTATCAGATCTCACTCTAGTAAGTGACCGTGTAGGGATTGACAACCCCTTATCGCGTTGGTTGTGAGGATTTATTTGTTTGTGTAGGTGCGCGGGACTCGCGTGTAGCCTCCTACTGGATTGATACCTTGGTTCTCAAAAACTGAGGGAAATACTTACGCTACTTTGCTGCTTCACCTTTCCTCTTCAAGGGAAAACCAACGCAGTGCTCAAGAGGTAGCAGTTAACACAAGGAAATTTCTTGATTTGGAGTACCCCTTGGTGTCCTCTTTGTACTTTTGTTTATTATCAGCTCATCATTCAGCCTCCTGGATACATTTACCCTTCTCTGGTTAAGGATCTTTGGCTACCTAATCAGAAAGTTTAGGACATTAATCTCATCAACACTCTCTTCCAACAGCCTTTAGCGTTTGCTATTATTCAGACTAGTATAATTCATGAGGACAATCCAGATATTCTTTGTTGGGATATGACTCCTAATGCTCTGTACTTCGAATCTACTTACAAATTGTGTGTGCACAGGATATTCATGCCAACCCAAGACATACTCCTTCACAAGTTTCTTTGCAGGTCAAAGATCTTCTCAAGATGATTTGGAAACGAAAGATGATGATTCCTAGGGTCCAAACTTTCGCTTGGAGACTCCTTCGAAAAGCTCCTCCTACAGGTTTGAGAGCTGGCCGCTTCTCTATTCATATATCTCAATTTTGCTGTAGATGTGGCCAGCAAGAGGATGAGATGCACCTGTTTTTCCGTTGTGATTTTGCGAGAGCTGCTTGGTTTTGTCATCTGTGGTTCATTAGAACAGATGTGCTAGTTCAGAGTTATTCCAATATACATAGCATTGTCCTTGCTTTGCTTAATGTGAATCATCTGCAAGCTTCTGTTAATACATTCCCAATTTATGTGATGTCTTTGGAAATCTAGGAATAACCATATTTTTTATAGAAGAAAAGATTTCACTTACCATGTTAATGTTGATGTCACTCTCTGTCTAATGATACTACTGATCTTGTCCAACATTCTCATCAGATACAGTCTCAAATCCTACTTGTACCTCAATTCCTACTAAATAGGTTCCTTTGCAGGGGAGAACAATTAGGTATGACCTTCTTGTAGCAGGGCCAAAAGTATACTTAGTTGAAGCTTTCAAGTGCAAAAAAAATCCCAGGTTTATCACAAGGTGCTGCTGCTACTGGAATTGGTATTTACCTTTCTTTGCCACAGGATCAGATGGATGTTAGTGTGCAGATTCAAGCCTCTACCATCATCACAAATACTACTTTGCAAGCTGAAGCTTTGGCCCTTCTTTTAGCAGCTCAAATGCCCAAGAGACTCACATTTCTCGGCACACTTTCCTCACTGATTGTCTATCTTTGGCGTCACTGGTGGCTAGCAGAGAGATTACAGAGTCTACTACTCCTTGGACTATTAGAAAAGTTTTTAGCTGATTTCTTATGCTACTCCACAGATCTTCAGTCTCGGGTGTTTCATATTTCTAAGGAGATCAATGGTATTACTCACAATGTAGCTCACCGGGTTCTAAGATCACCAGGTTCTAAGATCATATGTGTTTTGTTTTTCTTCAGCTCATAGGAATATGACTTGCCCTGCAATTTCTCTTCTTTCTAATTTTCAGTTCCAGGGCTTTGTGTCATGGTGCACATTGCTACTGAGCTGAAATGATAAAGTTTGGCGCTTTGTGTGCCATCTGTTGTTTAAAAAAAGTATGCCCATTTTCTTCTAATATTTTGCAGTTCAGATAGCACTGCTAACATATTATCTGTACTTGGAGTTCATACGTACTTCTGAATTAAATTATTAGCAAGCATCGCAAATACTAATGTGTTCATTAAGGTAAACTCAACCATAGCATTAAGATAAATTGGTCACCTTTCATCCTATATCTATCGATCCCTACACTCAGCCACGGAAATATCTACCACTCCGGCCGGCCTATGCATAGTTCTCTTCAATGTACAACTAACCCTTAAGTGTGATCCACGTATGCGTGCATTCATATGGTGCGCACCAAAAGGACAACAACAAAATAAAACATGCAACTCAAACAAATCACGGTCATTAATTAACTCATAGGACAAAAATAATCTACTCAGACATTAAAGCGATGAAACAAATAATTGGATAATATCTATACTACTATATAGTGTACCAATAATATGACATACGAGCCGTTGGGTCTTTACAATCAGACGGCTGTAGTTAAATGATTCTAAGTTCAAAAAACATGTCCGCACAAGTGCCGTTAGATCTGACAATCCTACGGCCAGTAAGCCAGGGATTCGCCATAGGGCACCATTCTCCTCTCATCAGCCATGTGATGTGACGTTTGGTTCAGAACTTCCACGTGAGGACCTAGCTTTACACAGTGAGCTGGCCATGTAGTGTACGCCAATCAAACTTTTGGTTACCGAATGGTGCATATTTACCGAGAGGGGCCGTTGACGTAGTTACCATGGTTACCATGAAATTTCGAGCAAATTTCAAATGAAATTCAAACGAAATTTAAAATTAAATTTTGAATTCAAATTCTTTTAAAATAGATATAGATAGCACTTGAACTTATATTTATCATAAAAGAGCTACTAGCTCAGTGGAGTGTTGTCTACACGCGTGCTGTCAATTGCTGCCATACTTCACTATACATTGAGCTTTTGAATTCAAAAAAAAAAGGAAAAATTCGAATTTTTTAGCTCAAAATGCTCATTTACCAAGGGGGGCCGAAATATGCGGTAACCATGGTAAATCTCGAAATTTCGAGCGGTGACGAAAACCCTGACACCAATACAGGCTAGAAGTGCCTAGAGAAATGTCGATGCAGATGCTACCCAGCAGCCAATAGTACCATAGTACTAGCAGTTTACTGTAGAATGCATGGAAGAAGTTTTTTTCTCAAAAGAAGCAGTACACCATATAAAAGAGTAGCACATGGCAGTAGTGCTGACTTTTGAAAGAAATATTCAACCATCTTGTAGAAAATTTAGATGTAGTATTTTTTTACATGATGTTAGTTTACTTAAAACACCATGAGGTTGAGGGCACATGAATGAAATAAAAATTATGAGAAAATTACGACTTAAAGGTCTGAAAAGGTAAATTAATTAGACCAAACTAATTTTCTCTGTATTTCAAATTTAACTTTAAAAAACAACTCCCTTAATTTCATAATATATGATGTTATTACAAATATTTGTGCTACTGTGATTAGAAGTGAAGAGCAAAAAGAGTTTCCACTAGAAAGCGGAAATATAATTTTCAAAATTAAATGATAATTTTATCAAAACATAGGTGGTTTAATTTTAATTTAATGAATTTGTATTGTGATTATACATAATACACAAATTACTAGTAATTCATAGTATCAAAAATCATGTTCAAGTACGGGATTACAGAGGTTTGTAGGATGGACCGCTGCATATAGAGGGAGGAAGGTGGTGGATATGTTGATGAAGACGGCGAAGTTGATGGAGACGATCGCCGCAATGTTGGTTCCCTTGGCAGCACTCCGGAGCCACCAGAAGAGAGGGGGAGAGGCCCTTTCCTTGCTCCTCTACCTCTCCCCTAGATGGGGAAAGATTTCCTCCTCTGGTCCATGGTGTTCTTGGCCTCCCGGGGCGAGAGACTCCCTTGAGATTGGATCTAACTTCTGTGGATCCTCTGTTCCATGGTGTTCCCTGGGAAAGGCCCTTTTTCCTCAACAACAAAAAACCGGGTCAAGTCCGTAACTTAGAAATGAAAATCCCTTTATCTCAAAACAAAATCCCAAACCGAGTCTATATACAGGAAATCCCTATTTCATGCTCGTCGCGTGAACAGACGCATAAGGATCGAGCGCATTGGGCCGACCTAGTTAGGTGATCTCGTTCGTTCGGTTTTCGGAACCTTCTAGCAGGTTCATGTCCGTTTTTAGGAACCTTCTAGAAGGTTATCAGAGCCGTTTTCCCTCTTTTCTTCTGTTTCTTTATATTTTTTGTTGCCTTTTCCTTTTTTTCGTTGTTCATTTTTTGGTTTTCCGGCTTTTCCTTTTTATTTCTTATTCAAAAAGAATTAAAAATGGGTTTTACAAATTATTTAGAATTTTCAATATATGTTCTTGTTTTACAAAAAATGATTGAAAATTTCAAATTTTGTTTGCATCATTTGAAAATTGTTTACAATTTTTAGACAATGTTCATGTTTTGAATTTTTGTTTCTGAATTTCAAAAAATGTTCTTGTTTACAAAATTTTGTTTCTTTTCCCCTTTCCCTTTTTACTAAAATGTTCGGGGATTCAACTTTTTGTTTAAAATTTTGAAAAATTCCTGCTTTCATAATTTGGTTCATCAAATTCAATAAATGTTCATGTTTTCAAAAAATGTTGAATTTCAAACAAGGTTCCCTTTTTCAAATTTGTTCATTCAAAAAGTTTTCATATTTTTAAAAAATGTTCGACACATTCAAAAAAAATCTTGTTTTTCAAAAAAAAACTACCACCGTTAAGCTGGTTTTCTACGATGGTGAACGGCGGTGCGCGCAGCGTGCACCCGTGCAGTGAGCGTCGACGGTGAGGACGGCAGGACGGTGCACCCAATGCCGCAACCACAAGTCAGGGAGCTGCACCCACTATGGGGTGGAGGCTGCAAGCAACCATGGACGAGCTACACATGGGGTGTTGCAAAGGGGGGGGGTGAGGGAAACGACGGTGGAGATGGACGGCGGGGCAGTAACGAGTGAGACGTATGGCGGGGGCAGCGGCGCTCGGAGGAGCCGGCAAGCTGGGCGGGGCCTCTCCTGCTGCCCGCATGGATCTGGTGCGTGTTGGGGAAGAAATGGAAGGGAATCAGATAGTCCATGGCTGGTTTGATCGGGCGGCTCGCGCGTCGCGCGTGACCGGCCTAAATTTGAGCCGGCGCTCCGACGCCTATCACTGCCCATAGAAAAAAGTCCACAATAAACCTTAAAACTCTGTAGAGTCAGTTAAAATCAAACCTTCACATTCTAATCCCAGAAGTTGACACCCTAGACTTACTGATCCCAGTCAATTAGATCTGTTTGTCACACCGGGAAAAGGATGATCCCGGTCGGGATTACTAGCTTCTGTCACTAACCATAGGGGCCCACATGTCATCTCCGTCTTCCTCGCTCTCTTCTCTGGCTTGCCGACCCACCTCCACTTGGTCAACCGTCACAAGCTTGTCTGCTCTCCAGGCGTCGTTCCCCGCTGTCGACTTCGCGGGTAGCGACTACGAGGGGCAACAACCCCCAAGTCCTCAATATGATGCTAGATCACAACATGCCTCCGAGGTGCTCGACATATTGCCGCGACGAAGGGTGTCGATGGTGATAGCAACAGCTCCCCTGCCTTGTTGAGCACGAGCTGCTGACCTTTGCAGAATACACCGTACCAATGGCTCTGACGTTTGTCAGCTCGCAGTGGTACTTTTTTTTGCGGGGAATTTGATCTTTTGCCACTACTTATTTGTACTTTGATAATTTGCCATCCCTTACTTTGTAATTGACCCAATGACATCCTTTACCTGGCACTTTGCTAATTTGCCCTCTGGCAAGTGGGTCCTGCAAAAAAATACCAAAATACCCTTGCCAATCGATTGACCAGGAATCGCTCGAGAGCTTCGGTCGTCGTTCTCGTTCTTATCCCCTTCTCCCGCACAGGAGACGGCGGCGGCTACATCCCGGCCAGGAGGTGAGTCCCTCTCTCCCGCTCCTCTCCCCGGCGACCTAGGGTTAGGGTGACCAGCACGCAGAGCGGCGGCGGCCGGCTGGGTTGTGCCCGTGATTCTCGGCGCCGCTGCTATGTGCTGCTGTTGCTGATGCCGCGCTATGTGCTGCTGCTTATGCCTCCGCCGCTCCTCCAGTCTTTAGCCGCTGCCTCTGCTGTGTGCAGCCGCCGCTGCTGCTTGGGAATGACCAAGGGCCGAGGATAGAGTGGAGCGCCCCATAGCAAGAAGCCAGGATTGGGATTAGTGCAGCCGTTGTTTATGTCCTCAGTTAACAAAATTAACACAAATCAAGGCAAAACAACAGTGTATGCGTAGTATTTCCCTGAATTGTTCCTGCTGCTTGTGCGTTCCTGCTGTTGCCGCTATGAGCTGCTGCTGCTTATGCGGCCGCCGCTGCCGCTGCTGCTTGTGCTTGCTTGCTGCTGAGGATACTGCATTGATCACAACTTCTGCAATACTAAAACCTTTCTTACATAGTGCAAGATATCCATATTCATAAATTGCAATAAAGACAAATCATTCATTATAAAAAGTCTGCCGAAAGAAAAAGGGTAGAGAGATATAGCCATCTAAGAAAAGAACTCCAAATTACTAGTCTATCTGTTGAAAACATGTGCGGTTTACCATAATCAAAGGTTTTATCCGTTCTCCTTTTTTAGTATCGAAAGTTGACAAAGTGAAGGATTCTTTCATGGTGTTGGTATTAAAAGCTGTATTTGACCTCTCACTCCCATATACGTTCATTTTAGCACTTTTTAAGAATGTTCAAGCTTGTAAAATAGAATCCGCCCAGTCATTTATCGAGGCATCGTATTTGAGTTATTTACATTTTTATTTCATTCTTAACCTACCATCTTCTCTCAGTATGAGTGGGCACCACATGATGCAAATGTCAAATGATCCTTCTATATGTTCTCACCTCATTTTTTTCCCACTACAACAGGAGCCCTCATTTATGCTTTTCACATTTTGTTATCTATATATTGATGAAAAGTTCTACCATTCTATTGTAATAATAGACGGGTGCAGCAACGCGCACCAATCATGATCTAGTAGTATGTTGTGACTAGAAGGTAAACACATCAATTGTTCTTTGTAATGTTAATTTTTTTTCTTCCAAATCTTATATTTCTCAACACATGCAGGATGTTGGCTATGGCATTGGCTGATGAGGCATCGCAGCAACCTACCCCAACCTCAACCTCGAAAGCTAGGAAGTTGACCCCGAAGAGAAGGAAGATCTAGTGTTGTGCATCATCTTCTATGTTCTCTATGCTTTCGGTTGTAATATGTCAGACTTGGCAGCCCCTACTAATTTGTGCAACATCATAGCCTTATGTTAGATGATGTATGAAAATGTGAAATATCAGTTTTATGCTATATTGTGTTCAATTTGTGTGATGGTACATGAATATGTTCATCTCAAAAGATATGTTATATTTTGGATCATATGTGTATAATTTTTTGTGAAAAGTCAGAAAAACAAACAAAATGATGTCCAAATTGGGCCAAAATGCTGCCCAAATTTTGAACATTTTTTTAACAACCCAGAAAAATTGAAATAATTCCATAAAAACACCATATACGTGTGACTATTCTGGTATAATTTGAGCTCATTTGGATGAAACATTTTGGAGGAAATTCAAATTCAATTTTTCAGTTGTAAATTTTGACCAAATTTTGAAAGTCCTTGAAAAATATTCAAAAATTTACAGAAATTCAACAATGAAATTCTAACTATGCTGGGAAATTTTCAACTTATTTCGATCAAAGGTTCAACGTTTCCATGCATTTCAAGTTTCAGATCAACTAGTTTGACCAAATTTTGAAAGTTATCAGAATAAATTCGAAAAATTACAGAAATTTAACAATCTAATAATAAATATTCTGGGAAATTTGCAGCTCATTTGGATCAATGGTTGGAGAGCGACTTCAATATGATAAAACACTCTCAAATGACAAAGTTTGGCATCATGGCGTACATACAGTACTGTCCAAGAAAAAGCATTACTACATAACTCTTACAATCTGATTGCATCTCTTGCAACAACACTAACAACTACTACTTCACAAGCTTAACACCACTAGTCTTTCGAGCAGCAGCAGGTTGAGACGGGGAGCAGCGGCGGCCGGGGGGGGGGGGGGGGGGGGCGAGGGGAGATGCAAGAGGAGCAAGAGGGAGAGGTGGTGGCGGGGCAGCAGGGGCCTCCGGGGAGCAGCAGGGCGACGGCAGCGGTGGCGGCTGTGTCAGGAGTGAGCACGGGCTAGGGTTCATCCCGATTGAGGGAGCAGACTGTGTGTTTTAGTCAAACAGGTAAAAGGGCAAAAGTGTCCGCTGTATTGTGCACTTAAGTCGTTTCTTCTTTGCGAAGATTATTTTTGTGTACACAAGTGGCAAAAGAACAAAGTGCGAACTAAGGGGATCAATTACAATGTGGATTAAGAATGGTGCATATATAATTATATATGCTTCTGCTTCCCAAACATATTACATTTTTGACCTTGGTGGATTATTTTCTTAGTAACTAGCATCCATTATTAACAATAGAAAAATATCCCAACATACGGAGGATCGACCATAATACAAATGTTGAAGGTATAGGTTTCAATAGACCAGATGAACCCATAATAGGGACCACCATAAAAAATGCAGGTTCAGCTTTTACTGCATATCTAAGTATGGTACTATGTACCCTGCTCTACAGATCTTATTAGGATGATGCAATTATGCTATTGGAGGAAGGTGAAACAACAAAAGCATAAAACAAACATAGAAACTATATATTCTCTTAGCTACAAACCTACATCGCAAGTGAAGTGGATTTCAATTACTTCTCCATTTTTACGGGCTATCCTTCTTTACACGCGAAATTTGACATGCATTATCCATATTTATATATGCAACCAGCAAAAAATATATCCATGGCTCGTGGCAACGCACGGGCATTCTACTAGTACCTCTAGTGTTTTGTATTCTTCACAGTTTTCTGATAACCTACATTGTGGGCAAGGAACTTCCTATTCTTCGCCCGCAGTGAAGAATAGTGCCCAAACGGTATGAATTGCACACGAGCGATCATTATGGGCTGGCTCAACCAGGAACTTTTGAAGAATGCCCAAGCGCTTGGTTGTACCCATTTTAATGCTAGTTATTTTCTATATCTATTTTCGTCCGTTTCTACCGATTTCTTATTTTGTCTTTTTGTTTATTTTTCTTTGTCTTTCCTTTCCCTATTTTATGTTTTCCTTTTTATTCCTTTTTAATATATTAATTTTTGTAAAAAAAATTTAAAAAATATGTGAATATTTTTCAAAATTTATTTAACTTTTTTAAAATTTAACATTCTTTAGAAATCATAAATCTTTTCTAAAAAGCTTTGTGAATATTTTCCAAAATCCATGGGCGTTTTTAAAAATTTCTGAATTTGTTTAAACTAATAATCATTTTGAAAACCCATGATTTTTCAAGAAATATTTTTCTAAATATGTCGACAACCGACAGTCCATTTTTTTTCTTGTAGCAGGAGTTGTTCGACTTCTTAATCGATTTTTTTTAGAGTGTACCGGCGCAAAGAAAATAGCGAGAGGCCACATGCTACTGCACTAAGTTGGCTCCCTTTGATCAATCCTTCGGGGGGCTTCCTGCTGAGGCGCTTGTGAGTAGTTGAAATCTACCGTAGCGAGGCGTGGGTGGTGAAGTTGGAGAAATTTTATGGATTCGGATTTGGCCAATTGACATAGTAAATTGCCCCTGCCGGATTTGCATGGGTGTTATTACAACCTCCTACGTCGCAATATGTTAATCATATTAAGCCCTTCAACTACCCCTCACATTCTCTTTTGCTACAATAGTGCCCCACCGCCTCCACACCATTTTTTCTTCTGTTTTTGTGCGAAAGATAATGAGGTACATGATACTTGTGTTAGAAAATTCACCATGAATTTACACCTTCAAAATTGTTTCCTATGCGGGATGTTACGGGTTGAAGTAGAGGGCAGGGTGAAATTCGAGAGAGGAAGGAATAATTATGAGGGAATGCCTTGCTCCGCACACACACTCGACCGTAACTCTCACATCCGTCTCTTCTACCTTTTGGCCCTAAAAATTTGGAAAACATCATCATGCAAATCGAATGAACATTTCTACTATTTCATAGATTGAATTGGTTGAACCCATAAAATTCAACGATAACCACATGCATGGTCATTTGGTAGAGGTGGATGAGTCATATGTTTGTGAATTTGTGGATTAGGTAATGGCACGGGATGCATGTCATAGTTGTATAAATGTTTCAGTTGAGTAGATGAACAAAGAACACTTTGAGAGGAAGAAGAAAATATGTAGCCATCTGACCAAGCAGAAGTGTCTCAAACTAAGTTATTTTCTTGCATGTGTTAAGTTTGAGACAAAGTAAGAATAGACAGAAAATGTAAGATATTGGAGGAACGACAAATTAAAGATGTAAAGCTATATGCATGCATGTGTGTATGTCACAGCGACCGACGACCTCCGGCATGCAGGACGTTGGCATGATCTATATTCGTGCTGCTGCTCCTTGTCACCACCTCGAAATCGTCGGGTTCCACAGCCGCCTCCTGCACCACTGGTCTGAGCTCCCTCGCCGGTGCTCCTCCACGCCCATGTCGGGAGTCATGCCGCCCACCACCGATCGAGAGGAAGGAGTGAGGGCAGCACCTGCGCACTGTGAGCCGCAGTCGAATCTCGTCGTCGGCATATCCTCCTAGAATTGATCCACCCAGGCAATTGAAACACACATTAGTTCAGATTTCAGTTTCCAGTTCAGACTTGTTTTAGTTCAGACTTTTTCTAGTTTAGATTTCAGTTTTCAGTTCAGATCCTCCTGGAATCACAACGTACGATCTACACATCAACCTGGTCATATAGGGCTACATGCGAACGAGATCTTTGAGAGGGTGGCGACATACAGGCATCTTCAAACTTGTTTTACATGTTTGGATTTCAGTTTTCAAACTTCAGACTTGTTTTAGTTTAGTTTTCAGTTCAAATATAATTGAAACTTGAGTTTGGTTCAGATTTCAGTTCAAGCATGTTTTATATGTTCTCTTTCTCCATGGAATGATTCGGATCCAACTGAAATGATTGAAAATGGAATAGAAAAGTGTAAGAAAATTAAGCCCAATTACAACCTACCAAACAACATCCGTTGTATATAGCATCTCTGGAGCACCAATATCATGTAGTCCACCAAACACACATGTTAACTCATGTTTGCATCAACAACCAGGCCAAGCTCACCCAGGATCCCCATGCGATGCAGGCTAGAGCCACCCAGGCAATCAATCATGCCCTTACTATCCACCATGAAAGACAGAGGGAAGAGTTATCTGGGCGCGGGGCACGTCCGAGCGCCGGGCCAGCGGGTGCGCATGCACGCACACACGGCGACTGCTTCTGGGCTACTGACACACTGGCCAAGGACTGCTGACATCATGTACCAACAAGTCCCAGACTGCAGAACGGCCTGCAGATCAACAACGTCATCAGAGTGCTCTGCACAGCAGACTCGAGCTCAGCTGGACACGGGCGGTGGGACGAAGATGTGGATAATGTGAGAAGACGCGTGGCTTCTGCGGCCACCGTCGCGAGGTGCCCGGCCAGTTCACCCGTGTCATGACTGCAGGGACTGGGCCTAGACCTGGACGTTCACCATGATCACTGCACTCACCTGCACCTGCACCGGCAGCTTTCAACATCAAAGACTTATTCGTTGCAAATATAATTGGTACATAATTTATCCTATTAGTCCCCGTATATGTGCAACCCGACGACGGATAATAGTGTATGAAATTGAGAAGCTATTTTTGTATGCATTTAGACCATGTTTGCTTGAAATATATGAGCCACTGTACTTGGATTCAGACCCCATATTCAGTTTGGTCGCTCTAGTTTCACTCACATCTCACTCCCGCATCGGCACGCTCGTTTTTTTTTTGGATAAACAGGGAGGTCTCTCCCCGGTTCCATTAACAGGAATGAAACCATCAGAATCTGTTCTTACAGCCCCAGCTTACGTCAGAGGGTTCGTACTTCGTGCTTCCTCCATGGCGGTGTGATCCGGCATGGCATCGCGCTGCCTCCATGACAACTTAGGGTGGAGGGGTATGTGGTCAAGCACCGCCACGTTGCTACAGTACACCAGCGACAACCGCGGGGCTTAACTAGGACAATTACCTTCTCAAGAACGAAATGTTGCTCTGAATATTATTTTTCATGCACCAACTCCGTGCACACTCATGTTCATCGTCAGCATCGTTGCTGGCTGCCACTAGAGTTAGCCGTGGTGTGCGACCCGACGACAGGGCAGACGGCCATGGTGCTTGAGAATCTGAAAAGTTCCACAGTGTTCAGGACAATCGGTGTGAGCAGTGGACACTGATCACACAGACTGCTCTAATCAGCATTTTTGCGAAACTCCGTTATTGCGCATGGAAATCTCGAATTAGCACCAGTTCGGCGGGAATGGTTGTCAACCTGAATAGGTTTCGGAGCTGAAGTCTGTTTTTGTTTAGTTTCTTCCCTCGCGGAGTTTGTCTATCTGTTTGTGTCTAGTTTCTGACCTGGCGGAGTCTGTCTGTCTATTCCTCATTTGCAATTAATGTCATTTTCGTTTCTTCTACTTTATCCAAAGCTTATTGCTTGTCGTGCTTTTTAAAACTTGCACAGGAAACCTACTTTAATCATGTCCAACTATTTGTCCCGTTGCATCTTCACCAATCGCTATATTAATTATAGTCATATATGACCGACCCCTCTCCTCTCCCGCGACCGCGCCGCCCCCCGCGGGCGGACGGCCGCGCCCAGTCTTCTCCTCCGCGCGCCTCTCCCTCCCCCTTCCTCTCTGCCGCTGTCGCCGGCGCCCGCTGCGGGCCTGGCCCGGGCGACGCTGGTGGCGGCGGCCCCCTTGGCTTTTCCCCTCTCGGGTGTCCGCCGGCGTGGGACGGGGCGACCCCGGGCGGTGCTTCTAGGCGGCGGCGGGGGCTCCTGGCGCGAGCGGGGGCGGACTTCTGGACGGCGGCGTCGCCGTTGGCGGCGCGGTCTGGCGGCGCCCGCTCGGCCCAGATCTAGGCCCTTCGGGCCCCATCTGGGCCTGGGCGGGCCGGCGGCGGGGTGGGTCTGCTTCGTGGCTTCCGGGAGGCAGGGGAGAGGCGATGAGCGGCAGGGTGCTGGCGGTGCCATCGCCGGCTTGCTGCAGCGTGGCGGTGGGGCTTAGCTAGCGGGCCCGTTTCGGGCCCGTTTCGGGCCTGGCCGGGCCAGGGGTGGCCTGGCATGCCCTGCTGCCGCGTCCAGACGGCTACCGCGACGGTGCCAGAGGCTCTGGCCTCCCGCACGACGGCAGCGGAGGTGGTTCCCTCCCGTTCGGCTTCGGTGCTGCTTCTCCCTCCGCGGGACGCTTCTCTCCGGTCCTCTTGGCCTCGTGGTGGTGTTCGCAGTGAGGCGGCGTGGATGACGGCGCAACCGCGATGGCACATGGTGGTGGGCGACGGTCTGGCCGGTCGGCTCCGGTCCGTTGGGCGGTGGGGATTGGAGTATGGGAGAAATCCTTGCCGGCCTTCGACCCCGATGCGGTGATACCTGCGGGTGCCACCATTCCTTCCTGGAGGGTGTCGGTGATATCCATCCCCCACCTCCCTCTGCGTGCCGGGGAAACCCTAGGACATGTCCGGGCAGCAGGGTCGTCGGCGTCGCTTTCCTTCTTGGAGGTGCTGTTTTGTACGTGGTGGTCCGGAGCCTCGGGTTGTAGTGGTTTGTCTCTGGTGGGCGTAGCGGTGCCGGGCCATCCGCGCTTTGTCGAGCTGCCGTTGTTGGCATTTACTTCTTCTTCTTTTTTCTTTTGGACTTCACTAGTAGAAAAAGGGTCAAACGTGAAGCACATTAGTGCCGGTTTGATTTTGGCCCGGTACTAATGGTACCGTTAGTGTCAGTTCGAACGGATTTGCATTAATGCCGGTTCGTGTTGAACCTTTAGTACCGGTTCGTGGCACGAACCGGTACTAAAGGGGTGGTGGCAGGCTGGCGTCAGGCCGGGGCCCCACGATCACCTTTAGTACCGGTTCGTGGCACGAACCGGTACTAAAGGGGTCTGACCTATAGTATCAGTTTGTGACACAAACCGGCACTATAGGGCAATTTTCAAACTCTACCCCCCCCCCCCCCCCCCCCCCCCCCCCCCCCCCCCGCGCGTGTCGCCATTTCAGTTCTGAAAAAATCAAAAGAAAATGATAAAAACTTTAAAAAATAAAATCCTTCGAGAGGTAGTTATATTACTACATCTACTAGTTAGGAAAATTTAAAAACTACAATTTGGACATGTTTTGCAAAAAGTATAGGGAAAATGTAAAACGGCTATAACTTTTGCATACGATGTCAGAAAAAAACGTATAATATATCAAAAAATTCAGCACGAAAATCCGCATCCGATGGAGACCGCCTACGGCCTGTTTGGAAATTTTTAAAATCCTCAAATTCCAAAAGGAAAAAAAGATATGGTCAAATTTCAGTTTGTTTAAAAAAATTTGTTTAAATCTGGTCAAACTACTTATTCAAGAAGTATTAATGTTACTACATAATTATTCAAAAATATTAGTGTTACTAAATAATTATTTCAATTTTTTGAATTTTGGTCAAATCTAGTCAAACTGTGGTCAAACTATGGTCAAACTTATTCAAGAAATATTAGTGTTACTAAATAATTACCGTTTTTTAGAATAATAGTTTCAAGCTCAAACGGTGAAATGTGTGACTTCATGCTCAAGCTAAACTCCTGAGGGTTAATGTGATTGACATCTTACTATTATCCGGAAAACAACAAGTGCAGACTCGAAAACGAAGGAGAATAGAACCTGAAAGTTAAGCGTGCTCGGGCTGGAGTAGTGAGAGGGATGGGTGACCGGTCGGGAAGTTAGATGATTTGGAATGAGTGATCCACACTTGAGCAGTTAAGAGAGATGATTAGAGACTAAATCATGAAATAATTCAAAAAAATAAAAATAAAAAAATTCCAAAATTTTCAAAAAAAAAATCAAAAAAAACCTTTAGTACCGGTTGGTAACACCAACCGGTACTAAAGGTCCCCCATACCAGGGCGCGAGCTCACGCCACGTGGTGGCACTTTAGCGCTGGTTCGTGCCGAACCGGTACTAAGGGGGGGGGGCTTTAGTGCCCACCCTTTAGTGCCGGTTATGAAACCGGCACTAAAGGCCCTTACGAACCGGCGCTAAAGCTCCGTTTTCTACTAGTGCTTGTTGTGCTGTTCGCCCCAGCGATCCTGTATCGGTGTTGGTTGCTTTGGAATACAAAGCGGGGGGAAACCCTTTTTCGGTATTATAGTCATATTTGTATGCCTGCCGGAAGCCGTTTTTCTTAGGGCATCTCCAACAGCTGTAAGATAGGTGTTGGTACATTTGCCACCTAGGATGATAGTGATGATATGGCATGTAATAAATGTGGAGAGAGAGCAAAATTCTATGCAGAATAACCAACAACCTTGGCACAAGCTCCAATGTAAAATAGAGAGCAATCACATTTATTTTCTCATCATCTATTGGATAGCTTAGATACAATCTATTGGAGTAGTTGTATGATAGCTTGTTGGTTCATGAGATGGACATTTTACCAACAAGACTAACATCCAATCTATTGGAGATGCCCTTAGGATGCGTTTGATTACGTGCATCGTTTTTTGCCCAAGAGTTTAGATGAATAACAGCCTAATATCACATCAAAGGTCACTAAGTGCAGCCAACACATGGTCAAGACAAGGAGTAAATTACCAAAAACCACCACAATTGCTTACAAAAACCACCATTTTCCTAACAGTTTGAAAAAACACCACTTTGAGTAATCCATTTGCCGAAAACACTAAACCGCCAATTGGCACGAAAAGTGGCAAGTAGGACCCACTACAAGTTATGATGTGGCAACCAATATTCACAACATCAGAGTGGACCGTTATGATGCTGTAGTCTTCAGGGCTACTCACTGCTACCGGACACCATGGCGCATGAGCCCAACCATGGCCTCGCACTGCTGCTCGCACCCTGCACATGGCCTTTGCCGCACACTGCTGACGTGCCACCACATCTGGCTCGGAATATTTTTTTTAAAATCTTGATTTTTGTAATTTAAATCCATGAACATGTTTAAAAAAAATAGTAAACTTTTTTTACAAATTAGGAACACCTGCGGGGACATAGTAATCACCTTAGGTGTCGACCCATCCAAAACGTAATTAATGATGGAGAGAATCCTCAACTCCTGCACAAAGATGGATCACTTTCAATCCTTCGGGCGTGATGGCGGGAAAATGGATCGGGAAATACGCGTCCACGTCACTGATACAGAATGAATAAATTTGAGTGGGTAAATGCATAAAATAAAAAGGGGTCAAACATTATAGGTACTTCATTTCAAAACTTTTACATTTACATAAAAATTTCAACATAACTATTACATAGCATTACAACACACGAGCAGCAAAATATAGAAATAAAAGAAGACTACAAAATATAAAAATAAGAAATCCTCCTTGTTGTCGTTGGCGTCAGCGTACTCGGAGAGCCTTGAACTTTGTCTATGCTAACATATGTGTAGCATAATATTGACTCGTTCACATGTATCATTTAGTGATCATATAGGTAGCACGTACGTGCCATGGCTATTTGCACTTAGCTCATTAACCATTGGAAAGTAGTGTTTATCTTTTTAGTCAGATGAAGATTTATTTAATGCTTAACTCATTGATTTAGCGATGTGCAATATAAGGCATAACTGCTTGTCTGGGTTGGCCCAAACCAATGCTATATTCCTTCCGTGATCGAACGTGCATGACGGAGCGATCATACATACGAGAAAAGATCATGAATATGAACAGTTCACAAATTCGGAAAAAAATCATGATTTTTTTAAAAATGTCAATTTGGAAGCAGTTCATAAAATTGGAAAAAAAATTATCAATTTTGATAAAAAGTTCATCGATTTTGATAAAATTTCACAAATTTGAAAAAGTTCATAAATTTTGTACAAAGTTCATAAAGTTTTTAAAAAATATAAAATTAGAAAAACTTCATCGATTTTGAAAAAAAATTCATCAAATTTGACAAAATGTTCATCAAATATGCAAAATATTCACAAAATTTGAAAAAAGTTCTTCGGTTGTTAAGAAAAAGTTCACGAATATGAAAAAATTTGATAAATTAAAAAAAATTGTGCAATTAAGAAAAGAAAAAGAACACAAAATAGAAAAAGAGAAAAGAGAAAAATAAAAAGAAACAGCTGCAGTTTTTTTCAGCGTTGCATTTTATAAGAGCTAGTACAAATGTCCGTGCGTTGCACCGGGCGGAAAAATCGGCATAACCTGCTTTATGTGCCATTGTGCATTATTTTTATATTTATTTTTAATAAACATAGCACATGTGCCCGTGCGTTGCAACGGAAAAAAATAGCCTGTGAAGGAGTTGTCAACAGGATGGTCGCGGCGACATTTGTATACCTGTGATGTTGTGCACAGCAAGAGTGGGCATGGTGGCATAGGCAGAGCGCAAGGACTACGATGCTGCTAGCGTTGGAGAGGGGAGAGGTCGACCTCACCAAACCATGCTTCCTCACAACGTGTCCCTTCCCTCCCGTCGAAGGTTCCTCTCCAAGATGTTGCTCTTGTCTTTTCACCGTCAACTTCCTATTGTCGGAAGCACCTTCCAAAAAACAGATGTACGTAAGCCACCTTCTGTTCAAGAGAAAAAGAAGAATGCCCAAAGAATAAATAATTAATCAAAACCATACTTTAGAACAATGTTCGTCATGTTTGGTACCTCAGAAAGATGTTCATCATGTTTGTCATTGCCAATAGACATAAAAATATGTTCACTACCACTGAAAAAATCCTTAGCTTTCCCAGGTTCTGGTCAATCACAACTTCACAAGACAAACCTCAAGAATCTGTATTCGAGAGGTCAAAATGAACTAAAACGGTTGATATATCAAACTAACGGAGTGATATTTCTTCATAGTTTTTTCTCGACAAAAATAGGCATACCTTCTCTAAACCCCTTCTGTAGTAAAAGACATCACCGCCCTTGCTTACACATGGGCCATGGAGCCAAATTTCGATGTCACTGTCATTGCCTAAAAACTTACCTGCTAGTTGGAATAGATGACCCTACTTCCCTGAAAGCAACTGAACAAATGAACAATAATTTTGTGAAAACAAAAGAATTATAGTATTGCAGCCAGGGAAGAGTAGTGCTACATGTTGACAGTTTAAAACTTTAAAGCATATCTGAGATATAAAATTTACAAAACCAGATAGTAAAATTAACCTGAACACATCAGTTTTATACTGAATGGACACCACAAAGTCACAGCAAACCTTACCGACGAACCATTTAATAAAAATAGTGTACTGGAATGTATATAATAAAGAAACGATTATATTCACCCGACCGATCTGTCACGGGCATCCACCTGTTTCAATGCTCGACGCGTCTCAGGTATGGGGTCTACCCATCACTATCTTGCCCATCCTTATCCATAGAAAATGGCATCTACACAACCTCTAAGTAGTCATCTTCTTCCCTGAAAAAAATCACAAGTACCTCATTAGCTCTGCCGCAAGCTATTGCAGCGAGCGCTGTGTTAGAACCTGGAAGCCAGCAACCCAGGTGTTGGTGTGCCGGCTGCGCGGACGCTCGAAATCACCAGACTGCACCGGCCGTCCCCATGAGAAAAGACGCCGTGCGAGCCGCGTCCGTCATTGCCCGCCATGTCGCCGCCATCCTGAGTAGCGCCGGTGTCCATGGCTGCCGCCTCCTCGAGCTCAACCGCCGGTGCCACCAGCAATAGTTCCTGCAACATAAATTTTATTGCAAAATAATTCTACAACATGATCTTTGTTGAGAAAAATATCATAAACTTTTTTGCAATATCATCTTGTGATTTTTTTGAAACATAACCTCTGTTGCAAAGATTTCTACAATACGACTTATATTGTAAAAGTTTCCACAACATTAGCTTTGTTGCAATGGTGAAGGGTGTCAGTGAACCGCTCGATGGTGTTAGATCTAACGTCTCACAACCCGGTCGATCTTTCGGTGGACGCGTAGCACGCTGCACGCCCCATATAATAAGGTCCGAAAAAACAAAGGCATGAACTGAAGGGTTGCTTGAAAGCTTGATCACTGTATCGTCAGAAAGACATTGCAAGAGCTAAACATACCTCGTTAGGCAAGGAGAGGCAAAGCATGCAACGCTATACTTTTAGTTCTTGCCTGACACCATCCAGTGCTTTGACCTGTTTTGACCGAATCAGAGACTCGCATGTTGCTGTTGGCCTGCCGCCGCCTGACATCGTCACAGGCAAGCTCGTTCATGGCATATTCCAATCAGATCAAAATCTGAGCTGATTAGCCATTGGGCCGGCGGCCGCCGGCTCTCTGTTGCGGTTTGCATTCACAAAGCAAAGGGAAGATATTAGAAGCCACTCACAGGATTAAAGTTGAGGCAGTGGTCGGTGGAGTAGGATCAGGATGAGCAGTAATCCGGTGGCTCCGTCTGTTGTCTCGGGCGACGTATTTAAGGAAGAGGCTAGCGAAGGTAGGCGAGAGACCACCTCGTGAGGGACTCAATTCCCAGGGACGGGGAGAGACCTGATCGATCTGAGAGGGATGGGGAGAGACAAATCTAGGTGGAACGATGACAGATAGCGTATCGGGAGGCGTATTATGACACATGAATAGTATCACCTGGATGTAGAAAATAGTAATATAGGCAAAAAAATTGAAAGTGTAAATTCATAGAAAGAAAGTGTATTGTGATGATGAACCTGACAAAGTCAATCTGTACTTTATTATTAGGGAAAATATAAAAGTGAGACTAGGGAAACTAGGGAAACAGCAACTTACCGCCCACCAAAACGCGCCGTCTCGCCCGCCGCGCCCAGCGCTTCCTCCCTCGGCGGCGCCTCCGTTCGACGAAGTCGAGCCAGCGGGCGTCGCCCACATCGCCAAGCCTCGCTCCCCTCCTCCCACATCACCGAGCCTCGCTTCCATCTGTCGAGAAGTGGTCTGCAGTTCTGAATTCTCAACACACGATTAAATAGTCGGTTCTTCCTTCTTCGGTAAGATTTGAAAAAGTAAATTAATACAGGGCTGATTCTTCTTTTTTCGGTTGGACGAGACTTGCCTGCTCCCTCTCCGTGTGCTCATCCGTGCTCCCGCATACGTGACTTGATTTGATTGAAATAAAATAACGCCCGGCCCCACCCCCTTAAAATCAGGGGGAAGATGATTAGATTAAAAAGGAAAAAGAAAAAAAGACAGCCGTAGGATGAAGTGGGAGCACGAATGGGAGCATGGGGAGGGAGCAGGCAAGCCGGATCCTCTTCGGTTATGTCTTACAGAGCTGTACTACGATAACTGGTTGGAGCAAGCAATACGCTCTGTACCGTGCAATTAGTTAGGGTAGGCTGGGTTGTTAGTGTGATGATTCACAGCTTGGCATTCATTACTTTGACAGCGCCGCCTGCCGCTCTCCTCTGCTGCACCACGAATGCGAGTGAGGGTCTCTGTCGCTCTTCCTCCATGAGCTGCTTCCAACGAGCATGTGCCTGCTCCGCAGCGGTCATTGCCCGCTCCTGTTGACAAGGCAAGGATGATTTGGATCGGGGGCTTACAGTACTGGATTGGGAGAACTACATCTGTGACTGCTTCGTGAGCGATATGTATTCTGATATGAGGTGACATTTGTTCTGTCTATCCACCTGATGTGAGATTCTTTACACTTTGCTTGAATGGGCTTGTGCACGAATTAGTGGATGCACGTGGGATACTTTTAGATGTAAGTTTAGATATTGAGTTATTCAGTTGTGATAGTTACTTTAGGAAACTGATTCCTCGAAAAACTGTTAGGAAATCAAGCTCTAGGGATGAGTTAGTGCTGTTTTTTTTAGCACTTTATGAATTTAGGCACAATTCTATGATGTTGCAAAAGACAATTGAAATTTGTGAAAACAACAGGGGTATATTGTAAAAACAATTACTCAGGGCCCATGGTTTGCTTCTGGGGGCATTTAGCTTGTTGTGCTCTATGGTGGATTTCAAGCTGGAAGAGAGCTACACGCCAAGCAAGATCTCCACTTGGGCGGGCGACGGGTTCCACAATCTTAAGGTAACTCCCTTCAAGAGTGTTCAGAGGCTTGTAGATTTTGCATGTTGATTGTCTGATGCGAGATGCCTAGTGAGAGCACACTTGTCTCTGAATTTTAAGTTATGTTATGTGCTCGATGGTGAGGGTGTGAGGCCGCTTAGCAGAAGTTTGGCTTTCAGAAATATCTGCCATGAGCAGTTTGGCTTTGCCTCGGCGTTAATGGTGTACAGCTCTGCTAAACTAATTAATCTGGAACTTGATCTAGGGTGCTATTTTCTTGCACCATGATTTTACCGTTCAGTCCGCTCTTGTTGTTCTGCCTGCACTTTGAGTCTAAACCATAATTTTCTCATGATTCCAAGAGATTAAAACTGTGGACCTTTCAAAACCAGTTTCGATGGGTCCATATATGATTATCCGGAGCTGACCCCGGTATGCATTTGTAGCATAAACATACAAGTCCTTCTAGCATTGACATTTTAGAAGGTAGCTCAGAGAGCCACAGTACCATCTGATGACATACTATGCATTTATGTTATAGAATTTTCTAATAATATATTCTTTATAGACATGTTGGGTGACTCAAATTTGAAGAACAGTATTTTTTGTAGGCTACTGCTTGCATAATTTCATGTTTTAACAGTGTTACTAATGTTGTTCCCTGCTACCACCTGAAGTTTTACTTAGACTGATAAATTTAGAAGCCACCCCTGCGCCCGGACTGTCCCTCTCTTGATATTTTTATCCAAAAACTTGTGTCTAGTCTTTTGGCTATCCTGCGGTGTCTTTATATAATATAGACATGGGTTGCACGTGTCCGACTCAAACACCTAACCCATAGCTAATTACAAGTCCAATTGTAGCATAACTCGCACACCTAATATTCGACAAATACTTTAACAGGCCGTGTCACCGTATGTGATGCAGGTGACGGCGTAGTCCTCCGAGGGAACTGCAACAGTGGCCCATGGCGTGGGTTTGATCACGCCAATGGAATGTTCAGCTTCCGCGGGTTCAAGAAGAGAAGCTGCACACGGTGGGGCACAGTACAGAAACAGAGGTGGGCTGCTCCATTTACGCATGAGAGCTAGCGTGAGGATGCATTTTGAAAAAACTGTGTACATGCTATTGTTGCATTGGTAAACTCTGGCAGTGTTTTCCCTTGGATAAACACTTTTCTGGAATTTCGATTCGTAGAAGTTGTGGCAAACTAAGTGCATACTGGTTTTTCAATCGTTTGATTCCTCCAATGTCTCAATACTCAAACTCATAGCCACAACATGAACTAAGTGTAATGATGAACTGAAGACAGTCCTATATATATACATCCACTAGTCTCCATTTTCCACTCACGCGTTTTGTGCCAAGTTTCCACAGCCCCAGATACTAATAACATCAAATTATTGCCAACACCAACCACCAAGCATCAATCTTGCACTAGAAGCTGACACGCGCTTTGCTTCCCCATCCTTCTATCATGAGTTAAGCCTCCTTTTTTTGAAGCGCATATACGCCAAATGACTAAATTGTTTAGTAGATTCAGCTGATCGACTCGCGGTCGCTGGATTAGACCCCCCCCCTTCTTTGTCCACTTTTTCTTCTACCCCAAGAATCAAAAAATGAGTGCCCACAGCCATTCTCCCTCTCACCGCTCGCCTTCCTTCTTCTCCTTTGTTTGTCATGGCGTGCCTCACTGCCACAGTGCCACTCATCGCAAAATCCCTGTCTTCGACAAGGAAGCTGCCTAATTTAAGCAGCGGTCAACGATAAAAGGCCTCCCGCCCATACATGTTAACCCTCTGGCTTGCTTCCTCCTACGACACCGCAGCCAGCGGGCTGCGGCTCGTTCCTAGCATGTCCTCTTTGCGTCTCGCTACCACTCTTTGCGTCGCCTCCGTCTTTTGCCTCGACGTTGCTCCCCTCCCACCCATCTTTGATGTTCTTCCCCTTCACCAGTCAATTGATGCTTTCAATTTTTTTTCAAACTTCATCATCCATATGGCCCCATGTGCATCTTTTTAAAAACATAAAATGACTTCATTCCTCATATGATACACATAGCGTTTACAATTTGGGAAAGGATAAAGTCTGGGATATTACAATCCCAAAAATCAGATAAGCTAGAACTAAAAGAATGTTTAGCTAAAAAGTCAGCAACCTGATTGGCTTCTCTGCGGCAATAATAGTAGCTAATATTTTCGAAATCTGCAGCAAGAAGGATACATTCCGGTAGTACCGCCGCACCAGGCCCCAAATAATCATCTGAATGCATAATTGCTTCCACAGCCAGCATACTGTCAGATTCAATGATCACCTTATTGCATCCAATATTTCCTGCCAAGAACAGACCGTTCCGGATTGCACTCATTTCAGCAGATTCTGCGTTACTAACATGTGGCGAGACCCAGGTCACAGCAACTATGAAGTTTCCTTTGTAGTCTCGCGCCCCCGCTCCGCTAGAACCCGAAAGTGTCTCAACATGAAAAGACGCATCAACATTGATCTTCACAATCCCCTCCATCGGTTTCTTCCAAGTATGAATTTCCTTATGGTCAGCGTGATTCGGTGTTGCCGCTCGAACAAAATTAGTTGCCAAAACCCGAACTAAAACAGTTGTACGGTCTGGTGATTGTATATTTTCTCCTTTAGAAACTTGCCCCAAATGTACCACATAGCAATCAAGATTAATTCAGCTATAGGTAGACCGCCTACTCTCGCCCCGTTTTTCAATAAGATTCCCAATGTAACAGAACCAGAACGATCCTGAGCCACCGCCTGTTGTATACTATCATTGAGTCCAATTTCTTTCCAAACCTTCTCTGCATGTCTACGACTCAATAGGGTCTGCTGGATGTCTTCATGCCCAATTCCGCACCTTGGGCACTAAGGTAAGACTGGGACGTGCCGTCCGACCAGTACACCTAAGCACGACATCACACCTTTAAGGACCTTCCACCCGAAGGGTTTAATCTTGCATGGTAATTGAAGCTCCTAGAAGTCCTTTCATGTGGGGTTTATGTGTACACTGGCTTGTTCGTCCGCCGTACTCATCTGATGCCCAAACTGATGGTGAAACTCGACATGGTAAGGTGACCGAACCGAGTAGGTTTCTGATCTGGTATGATGCCAAGCTACAAAGTCATCTATAGCCTCAATCCATAGATGAATTTGTAAGATTCTGTTTGTATCCACGTGCGAAAACACGGATCGTATGAGAACAACATCCCATTGTCCCGTATGAGGATCTATGATTTCCTTCACTTTGGTTAGCATCGTTCCCCCTCTTGGGGTGATAGTTCTCCTGGATTCACTAGAGGGGGTCCAGGGGTCTTCCCAAATACCCAAATATTTATTTGCAAGACCGAACCACTCGCCATATGCAACCTCATTTGAATGTCTGAATACCGGCCACGATACTTTGCCATGTGAACAACGATCCTTTCTTCGGTCCAACCTTTAGAATGTCCCCATTAGGATAGTATATTTAGCACTTAATACTCGTGCACAAAGAGATTTCAGATATTGGAGTAGTCGCCAACAACATTCCTTTGCTAACATATAGCTAGATTAAAGCTATGAAGTCCCCTGAACCCATTAGTCTTCACAGTCTGCACTTGTTTGACTAGGCCATTTGAATGATGAAGTCTGAAAAAAAAACGGGCCATATGGGCCTAAAACATGTCCATAGTCCAGGCACATTTTGCCCAGGTATCCCACCAAACCAAAGCCCTAAATACCCCTAAAAAAAAAAACCAAAGCCCTAAATCCCTCTTTCGGAAGATAGGAGCCGCCCCCTTTCGTGGTCGCCGCCATCGCCGTTCTTCAGCTGCCGCCATGCCGTACCTCCAGCCCCCGCGCCCCCACCCCCACCCCACCTCCCGCCTCTCGCGCGCGTCGCCGCCGTCGCCGTTCCCGTTCTTTCCCGCCGGGACATCGCGCTCCGGCCGTCTCCACCCCGTCCCAGCCTCCGGCCACTCGGCCTCGAGGTACGAGGTTGTTTCCTTCCGGCGATTAGTTAAATCCCGCTGCCCTTCACCATTTCTGGGCGTGCCGGCACACCATCAAGACCGGCCCCTGTCTGTGGGCTACTAAAATCGAAACAGCTTGAGAGTATTTCTGTGTGAATTTCGGTTTTGGGTTCCAGGATTTGTTGGGTCACTTGATGGTAGTCATTGAGATTGGGTGAAATAGAGAATTGATGATACTTCTATTTCTAGACTCAGAATAGTTACTGTATTTATTTGGGAGCCTGAAATAAAGGATAACGACGACCCGTCTTTGCTCTTATCTTGGATTAGTTGGCAGCAAACGTGTGGGGGGCTGTTTGACTGTACAATTATTTCAGTGTGAAGGTTGCTTCTCTTTTTCTAAATTAAGGAAGCGTATTTTGGACTAGCAATTTAGCAAGTACGAGTGACTAGGCAATGCTGTGGTGGTTGGTTCAGTCTGTATTTGAGCTGTCATTATTCAGACTTTGTGATGCCTTGATTTCTGTTAATGGAAACCTGAAGCTTTGAGGCCTCTTGCTCGAAAAAAGAAGAAACTAGTAGTAGTAGGCAATGCTAACTTGTTTCCTGAGCCACATGCATCATGGTCTTGGTAGTCTGCACTTGTTTTTTTCAAGAGCATATTTTAGTCTAGCAACTTAGCAAGTAGTAGGACTACACATGCTGTGGTGCCAGTGGAAGCTGCCTTTAGTCAGATTCTGTGAATCTTGATTTCTGTCAATGGAAGCTTTGAAGCCTCTTACTCTTAAGAATAAGAAACAAGTAGCTGTACCCAATGCCAACTTGTTTCCTGAGCCACATGCATCTTGGTAGGTAAACACAAGAAGGTTCCATTTATCTTGGCAGTCTGCACTTGTTTTACTCAAGAGGCTGTATTATTTTGAGAAGGAAAGAGGCTGTATTTACAGTATGTTTACATCCTACTATATGTAGTTCCCATCTCAATTATTCAGGATTGTGATTATTTTGATATGTGTGCTTTTCCTTCAATCATCGAGACTAGGCATGGGTTTTAGCTCTCTTTTTTCGCGCATTAGTTTTACCTCATTTACTCTGCCTATATTCTGCTTTACTTCCGAAAGCAACACACTAATACCAAAAAGTGCTTGTACAGGGTTAGTAAAGGAAAGTTTGCAGTTGCAGCCGTCACTCTAGATGATTATCTTCCGATGCGAAGTACTGAAGTGAAAAATCGGTGACTTGTTTTCTAAAATATGAAAGCATTAGTTTCTTGTTCTATTCATTTTATCATAGATTTGCTAGTACTTTTGGGTTGATAACATTGAACAAGCTGTTAATTTTCTTGTATACTGTAAGCTAACAACAATGAACTCTGTTTTGTACCGGGGATTGCATGACTCGGTTAAATTGGTATTTCACACCTTCTATTTCCCCACTGCCTCATTTTAAAATTTAGGATGTCTTGAGAACTTTTGCTTTTAATGCTAACTGGCTTTACCTTTTACTATTGCTATTCATTTCGGTCAAAGTAAAAAGGTATTCCTACTTAGACTGATGTAGATTAAGTCCATTTGACCTATTTTTAGATGTCATAGTAGTACAATGGCAGCATGGATACAGTCTTTAGGGCCAAATGCTTTACTAGCACAACATATGATGATCATGTTTGCTCCCTACCACTGGCTGGTGCATGGGAAGAATACGACAACTCCCTATAGGTACCACAAAGCACAAAAATGAAATAAATTTTGTTTTATCAGAGACAAGGGAGGGAAGGATACGGGGAAAAGATGTCAGCATATTGTGTAGTTTTAACACCAGGGCCCATCTGTATAGTTCTCATTTTACGTAATGTACCACTCTAGTGAATTACAACAAGTCCAGGTCATGACCAGGAATAACTGTTTAGCTAATAGAGAAACGTAGAATGTTCTTATTATCTTCCTTTATCAAGTCTGTTCTGTAAAAGTAACCTAGTTTTGGTGAATTATCCCTTGTCTCGATAGGTAATCAATTGTTGTAGTTGGGAGAATTTTAAACTAAAGAGTCTGTGCGGGAAAAAATTTGTAATCTGTTATATACTTATATGATTGGTTCATTCTGCTACTGGTACAATCCTGGTGAATAAGTAACCGAGCGATTCTATTTCTTAGTAGTCACATGACTAACATGGACCATAATGTTTGCACACAAGTATTTAATGGCTTTGATACACGTGTGCTGCTCATGTCTGATCTTCTCTGTCCGATGTGCAGGACATCAACAGATGGAATCAAAAGCCTCAGACTAATCACAGCGGTCAAAACCCCCTATTTGCCAGATGGAAGATTTGATCTTGAAGCATACGATTCTCTGATAAACACACAAATAAATGGTGGTGCGGAAGGTGTAATAGTTGGAGGAACAACAGGAGAAGGTCACCTTATGAGCTGGGATGAGCACATCATGCTCATCGGGCATACTGTTAACTGCTTTGGATCCAACATTAAAGTGATAGGTAACACGGGAAGTAACTCAACCAGAGAAGCTGTTCACGCTACAGAGCAGGGATTTGCTGTTGGCATGCATGCAGCTCTCCATGTCAATCCTTACTACGGGAAGACCTCAACTGAAGGCTTGATCTCTCATTTCAAGGAAGTCCTCCCAATGGGCCCAACAATCATTTACAATGTGCCATCCAGGACCAGTCAAGACATACCTCCTCCAGTCATTGAGGCGCTTTCATGTTACTCAAACATGGCAGGAGTTAAAGAATGCGTTGGGCATGAGCGGGTTAAGTGCTACACTGACAAAGGCATAACAATATGGAGCGGTAATGATGACGAATGCCATGACTCAAGGTGGAAGTACGGCGCTACTGGAGTCATTTCTGTGGCGAGCAATCTTGTTCCCGGTCTCATGCACAGCCTCATGTTTGAAGGGGAGAATGCGGCGCTAAATGAGAAGCTGCTGCCTCTGATGAAATGGCTGTTCTGCGAGCCTAACCCGATCGGTCTCAACACCGCCCTGGCTCAGCTCGGTGTAGTGAGGCCTGTTTTCAGGTTGCCATACACTCCCCTCCCTCTTGAGAAGAGGGTTGAGTTTGTCCGGATTGTCGAAGCCATTGGACGGGAGAACTTTGTGGGACAGAAGGAGGCCCGTGTTCTGGATGACGATGATTTTGTGTTGATCAGCAGGTATTGAATATGTGTGTGAGTTCTTTGTGTCCAGTGTATGCTGACGAACAGCGGTAGTGTCACAGTGTTGTTTGCGGATCGTTTTAGACGCTTCGTTTGTTCACCAGTCATTTGTTGATCTTTTTCTCTGAGTGCATGTTAATTTGGAACCCGTTTGGTTTATTGGCACCTTGTGATGCCAGTTCCAGTAAGAAATGAGAATAGCCCGAGACATGTACAGTCGGGTTGTTACATTTTGATGCTTCACCAGATTCGACCATTTGCTGGGAGTCAGTCAGTCCACTCTTCATTGCCCTTCCTCTTGCATTGGTGCGCACATTACATCCACATGGCATCGCTCGTATCGACAGCGAAATCGCGCTGGATTCTGGGTAGAGCTGTGAGCTAGGCTTGGATGGAATTTTCATCTCGAATTTCCAGCCTTTTAAGCTTTGACTCGAATGGCTAGCTTACAGGTTGGAACGAAGCAGCAGGTGTAGTCTCTCTTGGCGTCGGCGGTGCTGCTGCTGTCGATGCGGGCAGCTGCTGCTGAGACGTCAGTCTCCCACCCTGGAACTGCTAAAGCAAGACAAAAATATACAGGCTATGTTCATCTGTTCAGTATGGATGTTCAGTGAGTGAAGTGCATCATAGGTCCTTAAACTATTTCAGAGGTGTCACGTAGGTCATCGAACTATGAAAATCGTCATTCAGGTCCTCAAAGTGCAATATGTGTTATATTGGTCCTCAAACTATTTCAAAGGTGTCACATAGGTCCTTAACTATTTCAGAGGTGTCACATATATACACACTTATTACACTTCAACAATTTTTTAGGACCTAGATGACACTTTTCATATTTTGAGGACCTACATGACACCACCAAAATAGTTCAAGGACCTAGGATGCACTTCACTCATGTTCAGTTACGAGACTTCGGAAACATCTGTCAAAGCTGCTCTAGCTCTGCATCAAGGCTGTAGGAGTAGGAATGTCATGTCAGCAGTCTTCACGTTTAAGCAATACGTCACTCCGTTGGCGCCGATCCTTTTGCACGACCAATCCACTCTCGTAGTACAATTAATCAGTGATGGAGCGACATCAGTTTGCAGGTCAAACCTTATAATTAATACTATATGAGTTTACTATCACATATGCCCATGCATTGCAATGTGGATTTTTTTTATGTGGCATCAAAACGCCCATCAACGCGAACAACATCCTCGGAGGCAGGGCGATGCATGCCGAGGTATAAAAGAAATGAATATCATGCTTTAATTGCCACTAATTGCGGTGGCTGCATGTCATGACGACCTGAATGAGTAGTAATGTTGCATGGTCAATTTTTTTAGGTAAATGTTTGCATCCGGCGCGCCGGCCCAATTTTGCGCCGGACGCGCGTGGTGCGTCTGATCTATTTGCGATCCAACCGCTACGCATGTGTTGTGGCCACGTATGGCTGGACCCACGCACCGCCCGTGCGTCATGCCTTATCCCTTTCGTGGCGACCTCCACCACTCATTCGCCTCTCCCCTAAAACTGACTGCACAACGCCATGGATTCCCTCCTCCTTCACAGGACTCTCCCCTCCTTCGCAGGGACTTGCTCGAGGATGATGACAACCGGCGAAGGAAACCCGTAGCAATCGCCGTTTCCTTTCCTTTTTTGCTGCGCCCCGTCGACGCTGCTGCAACGAGCCTGCGGGGAGCTTCAACCAACAACCACATGTTGCGACGGTGATCTGTTTTTGCTGGAACTATGTTTTTCCAGAGCTACAACGACAACGGCCATGGCGGCGGCTTTTTTTGCTGCAACTTCATTGTTTTTTGCTACTACAGGTGACGTTTTTTGCTATATCCCAACACGGCGGAGCACGACCCCTGCGACGGCGGCATTTTTTTGCTACAATAGTCGTCGGATTTTGCTACCACTGGCGAAGGATTTTGCTACATCCATCATGGCGGAGCTGCAACCCCGCGACGGCGTCGACCTTTTTGCTGCAACAGTTGTCCGATTTTGCTACCACCGGCGAAGGATTTTGCTACATCCATTCAAAATATTGTTTTACCGGTGGCCGTCCGCAATCCCGTGCAGCGAGCGTCGACGGCGAGCGGCGGCGGTGCATCGTGGTGTTGCATTAATGGAGCATCAACGACGAGAGTTGCAACCGATCTCGCCGGAGTTGCAACTGGTCGGGCGGAGCTGCAACCGAAATCGATGAGCAGGGAAGTTTCTTCGGCGAGCAGCGCAGGGCTGCGGGGCGTCGGAGTGCGAGCGGCCGACGGCCGTTTTTCCCTCGCGGAGATGCACACGGGGAGGCAACAGCGTGTGGGTGCAGAGGTGTTGTTTTTTCTGAGATTGGTGGGAGGTAGAAGATGAGTCAAGGAGGCAGGAAAGAGCCAGATCAGACGATCGATCGAGGTCAGATCGAACGACCATGGCTGGACCGGCCCAAAATTAGCGCCGGCGCCTAGCATTGCCCTTTTTTTAATCCTTGTATGTAAGAATTTAATGCATCTCATAATCTAAACAAAATGAGGGAAATAAATAAAAAATAGAACTTACAAACAAAAAAGATAATGAGGTAGGCTCAACAAACCGGAATGAAGGAGATTATGTATTATAACCCACACTTATGTTATACTCCATGGAAATGCATTCTGAAGAGCACTGTTGTATGGACGACATTTATCAGACGATACATGCATGACATGCGTATCACGCCATCTACAGGCAAGGCTGAAACAGCAGCTAACGGCTGGATTAGCCATTGCCCGAGTGTCGTTCAGCGTTGTATCGTCTGTGAAGTACTTTCACATTCTGAATTGCCGGTGATAAGATACACTTATATTGCACATATACCCGTGCATTGCAACGAGGAAAATTGATGTGTCCATCAAAACACTCATCAGCGTGGCATGACATCATTCGCGCATGCCGAGTTGTAGAAGAAATACATATCATGCTTTAATCTCCATTAACTGCAGTGAGTGCATGTCATGAGCACTAAATGAGTAGGAATGTAGCATGATCAGTTTTCTTTTAATCCTTGCATGCAGGAATTTAATGCATCTAAGAAGATGAGGGGAAGAAATAAAAGTAAGACTTATAAACGAAAAAGATAATGAGATAGGCTCAACAAACCGAAATGAGGGAGAGAATGTATTATACCCCACACCTATGTTATACTCCTTGGCAGGTTGTGGTCTTCTTCTGTTTCCAAATCTGCCCATAATTCAATTTCACTGCCTAAATTCACTTCGGACGTTTTGAGTCCATTTGGGTTTGATTTTGTTAGGTTTTAAATTCAAACAAGTTTGTATTAAATATAACTTGTTTGAAGTTTTAAGTTCATAAAAAAACTCACTTAATTTAAGTTCTCCATATTTCTCTGATCCCAAAGAAATAAAAGATTCGTCGCCTCGCGAGCCATCCAATCTGATGGATTAAGCGGCGAGGATTATCTTCTATCATTGCAACACATGTCGAGTTGCAGAAAATTTCTGCAACACATGTTATGTTACATTTTTTTTACAACCTAGGTCAAGTTGCAGATTATTTTTGCAACAGATGTCTTGTTACAATTTTTTTTGCAACAAAGATCTTGTTGCAATTTATATTTTTTTGCAACACAGGTCTTGCTGGAATTTATTCCTTTTGACAACAAAGATCTTGTTAATGTTTTTTTTTGCAACAAAGACCTTGTTGAAGAAACTTGTTGTAATGGACATCGAGCAGTAAGCAGCGACCACGTCGACCGAAACAAATGCCGGTGCTCCCTAGGGATGGTGGGGTCATGGTGGACGCAACTTCGTGGACGCGGACACTGGTGCTTCCCCGCATTGGCTGATGCAGCTTGAGTTCGGGCGCACAACAACGGCCAACGCTCATGGTGGAGGCGCGCGCCAGCGGCGGCGCCAATGCCGGCGACCTCATCATTGTGTTGTCGGTGGCGATGGTCGGAGCAGCGCGACGAGGTGTGGGCTTGACAAAGAGCTCGGGAGGAGCACATGTGACGACTGCACTCAAAAGAATCCAGATCCAAATCCTGCAACACACCAATTGTTGTGATGGGGAGATTGCAACAACAATTGAGTTGCAAAACTTAAACTAGTAATACATTAGAGCATCTCCATCCGCGCCAAAAGCCTCCCCAGGCGTTTTTTTCGCGCCGGCGCTGAAAAATCGGCCCAGTCGCGCCCTCAGGAGCCCGATTTTCGCCGGCCTGGGCCAAATTTAGCGCCGGTGGACCCAGGCCGAACCCGGCGCGCTGGGGCGAGCGGTTTTGGCGCGAAAGAGCCGCAGGCCCGCCGCGTCAATGACACCGCGCGTCATCTTCCCCGAACGCCTCGGTTTCCCATGGGGAATCAATGGCAAGGCTGCCGTCGGTCAGCCTTACCAGTGATTCCTCACGGGTAGCGCATTCACGGGGCGGCGCGCCGACGCCTCCCCTCCCTCGCACGCGTACACACGGGGCGGCGCCGCTATATAAGCCGGTGGCCTCCCTCGCCTCTGGCTACACCAGCCACACCCGCCCTAGCCCGCCCTCTACCTCTCCCGAGCGCCGCCGCCGAGCCCTGCCTCTCCTGAGCGCCACCGCCGAGCCCTCCCTCTCCCTCCCTCCCTCCCTCTCCCGATGGCCGAGCGGTTCCCTGGCGATGAGGCCACGGCCAACGGCTTCGGCCGCCGATCGCTCCGCGAACAGGAGTCTTGGCTCCTGTTCCAGGCGAACATCCCGACGCCGCCGGACATGCGCGCCGGGCCGACGGGCTGGAAGCTCAGCAACGGGGGAGTGCCCATTCCCTCGTTGCCCGACGCCGTGGCCAAACCCGGGTACTTCGCCGAGGAGGTCGACGTCGTGCGTGCCTCCCTCACCGCCGCTCAACTCTCCCCCCAGTACGCCGCCGACAACCATGCGGCTTGGGCAGCGTCCTTCGAGCGCCGTCAGCAGCAGCGGCTGGCGTCCACCAACGGAGCGGCGGTCGTCGGCGGCATGAAGAACAGCGAGGGGCGCCGCCTGTGGTGGGGCGTCCCCGACCGCACACTCAAGGGCGTGCTGACGCACCTCGAGGGCGGCAACAACCCACCGTTGGCGTACCCCCCGCGAGGGCGGCCTTCACGGCCATGGCTCACCGCCGACGCGACGGGCAATGGTTGCCCAGGAGGTTCGGTGCCTCCTCTTCTTCCTCCTCATCACGCTCTTCTTCACACTCCTCCGGCTCTCCGGCGTTGCTCGGCGTCAAGGCCGAGCCCGCGGCAGAGACGCCGCTCGGACGGCGCACTCGCAGCGCCGGCATCGTCATCCACGAGGGCGGCCGGCGCGCCTCCTCGTCGGCTCCTCCTCCGCGCTTCGTCAAGCCCAAGACGGAGCCGGGGCTCGCTCCGGTGAAGACGGAGCCGGGCCTCCTCCCCGCGGTGAAGACGGAGCACGGCGGCGACGTAAGCTCGATGACGATGCGGTCCTGGAATGGGCGCGCGCGGACTCCCTGAAGATGGCGAGGGAGCGCCAGTGCGCCGCCCTGCAGCGCTTCGCGCAGCGCCGCTGGGGCCGCGACGAAGGAGGCATCATCGTCATCGAGGACAGCGACGACGACGATGCGCCGCCGCCACCAGCCCGCGTTGGCGACGACGGTCAGGGGTCCACCAGGGACGGCCGTGTCAAGGAGGAGAAGCCGGACAACGGCGGCGACGATGGCGGCGACGACGACGACTACTCAGCATTCAGCCAATTTCTTTTTTAGATTAGTTATCTATTTTGCTATGTAATGAAAATCCGCGAACATGAAATACAACTAGGGTCAAATTAAATCTTTTCCATCTACCCAAAATGGCCTTCAGAAAAGTTCATCAATTTTGGAATGGGTGAAAACTTCTCCCAAAAATGATGCACACATTTCTAGGACATTTATGGATTTTGGAGTTAATTCATAAGTATTTGAATTTGTACAATTAAATTCTGTAAATACTTTTAAATGTCCAAATAATCTTGAAAGCATTTGAGGGCTATGGGAAATAATTTCCCAAGTGCCATAAATATTTTGAGCATTTTACAAAGTGGTTTGGCATTTTTGCTAAATCAAAACCAATTGCAGAAAATAGAAAACATAAAGAAATAGAAAGAGAAGGGAGAGAAAGTTACCTGGACCTACCTACTGTGCAGCCCACCTGGCCTGGCCCTGTGCCGGCCCAGCCCACCTCCACCTCCCCTGCCGTCTTCCTCCCTAGGCCAGTAGGCAGAGCGTGTGCTCGCCGCGCGCGCACACGCGCCCGAGCCACCTCCTGCCTGGCTGCCTGCGTCCCCGACGCCCTGGACGCCTCCATGCGTCGCCACGCACCCCCGGACCTCTGCACCTCTCCCCTCTCTCGCTGGACCTTCCCCCTCCTCTGCATCTTCACGCGGCGCCACCGAACGCTGCCGTCGCCGCCGCTTGCTGCTGCCGCGGCCACCGCTTCCCCCTCGACCCCTCGTCGTGCCTGCGAGCCCTGTCTCGACGTCCCCGACCCCCTCGACGGGCCACGAGGCCCCGGACGCGCTGCAATGCCTCCACCGATGCTTTTCCCCTCCTCGGCCACCGGAGATTGACCTCGCCGCCCCGCTCAGCTCCGGCCTTCCCCGAGCTCGCCGTCTGCACCGTTGCAACCGCCGTAAGCCTCTCCCTCGAAGCCCCCTCTCCGTTGTCCCGTTTTCATGCCGTAGCTCCTATTTCACTGACGACCAAAGCCGCCACCGCCATGGACGTTGAGCCACGCGCTCCCGAGCTTCGCTTGCTTGCGCTAGTGGCACAGACGTGCTCCCGGTGACCCCACGACGCCGTCTATGCCCTTGGTTGAGCTCCCCGTGCTCCGCCACGCCGCGCCCATGCAAACCCGTAGCTGCGCCGCCGCCAAAGCTCGTCGCCGGCGAGATTCCGGCCGCCCCGCGACCCCCTGTCTGACCCATTGGATGCGCCCGAGCAAGGGCTTCTCCCCGATGCTTTCTGCACGACAAACCGCGGCCCCTAGCGCTTTCCCGACGCACGTCCGCCGCGGCAAATGGTCGCCGGCGGCTGAACGCCGGCGGGTCGACGTGGCAACGTCGTTAACTGCTAATGACGGGGCTAACTAACCCCCTCTCTCACTGACTACTGGGCCCCACGCCCTTAACTAACACCAGTTTAATTTCTGTTTAGTTTTATTTAATCACAGTGGCCCCACGCGTCGGCGTTGACCTCGCTGACGTGGCCATTGACTGGCCCCACCTGTCTGTGACCTAGGCAACACTTGGTCACTGACTAGTGGACCCCACTGGTCAGATTTGACCCGGACCAGCCCTGTTGACTTGATGGCATCATCTTGACGTCAGGCTGACGCAGTAAATACTTTCTGGAATTTTGAAATAAATGAGAAATGATTTATTATTTTCAGAAAATGCCCAAAACTTCTAAAAATCATATTAAATCAACCGTAGCCCAGAATGAAATAAATTATATATGAAAAATGATCAGAAAAATATGAAGAATCTATTTATGGCATTCTCATGCATGTTTGAACAACTTACAGCCACTGTATATGACAATTTGAATTAATGGTATTTGGAATGCCTCATGTGGAGTTAAAATTTGAATCTAGTGTTCAAACCAACTCCATTTGAATCGTTGCTAGCTGCATTAGCTCAAATCAACAGCATATTGCCATGTCATGAGCATGCATCATATTGTTGCATTGCATTGATTGTGTTTCCTTCTTTATTGCCGGAAGTTGTCCCCTCTCGATAGACGTGGTTTCGACGATGAGTTCGATGACACCGATGAAGAGCTATACTATCTTCAGAAGTGCCAGGCAAGCAAAACCCCCTTGTTCCTTCTGATACAATCCCACTCTCTTGCTCTTGCTCTCTTTTACTGCATTAGGACAACAATGATTCAACTGTTACATGCTGCGATAGTTGAACTCCTTTCCTTTGCATGACCTGTCATTGCCACAGTAAATAGATGAAACTCACTAGCATGAGTAGGAGTTGTTTGAGCCCTAATGTGCCTACTCATTCATGTTTGCTTGTCATGCTGCTATTGCTTAGAGTTGTGTCAGGTCTGATTCATCGGGGA
The DNA here is from genome assembly GCF_003073215.2 of Triticum urartu. NCBI lineage: Eukaryota > Viridiplantae > Streptophyta > Magnoliopsida > Poales > Poaceae > Triticum > Triticum urartu. The sequence continues at coordinate 712,546,718 of NC_053023.1, forward strand.
TGAATTGGAAAGTTGTGAACATGTCCTGCCGTGTGTGAGCTAAGTGTGTGAACACGATTTGGTAAAGGTAGCGGTGAGAGGCCATGTAGGAGTACATGGTGGGTTGTCTCATTGAAACCGTTCTCAGGAACTGAGTTCTGTGTTTGTGATCCATGAAACAACTACTACCACACATTGGGCCCTGAAATATGACCCCGCTCGACTTACTGACCCTCTCGTCCTCTGTCCAGGAGTTGCAACTAGTTTCTGGTGTTTATAGGGTATGTGTTGGCGGCCGTGCCACTACACCACAACCCTTGATTGGGGGCAATTAACTGCCGGCAGAAATATTATAGCAAAGGCAAATCATCTGCCGGGAATTGTTCTACTGCCGGTAAAAGTACTTAATGGCAAACAAACTGCCGGCAGATGTCCAGCAACTAGGGCACTTACACTGCCGGGAACAATGCTTCACTTCTTAGGATAGAGTATGTGCCGTTACAAATGAAACAGGGCACTGTATCTGCCGGGGATTATCATGGGCCGGACCAAACGAATATTGGCCCATACGAGTGATGGCATGTAAGAGCGTGCGAGAAGCAAAATTTTTGGTCCAAAAGGATAAAATCCCCAAACTCCATCTCAGATCGAAATCGACCGGCCCATCCACCTCCTCCAAGACCTAGCCTCCTCCTTGACCACCCTCCTCCGCCGCCGCCACCACCGCCGCCCACCCTTCGCGGCTGCCGAGCGCCCTCCACCACATCCCTGTGCCAGATCCATCCCAGACCATGCCGCCGACCACCGTCCACCACACCCCAGCGCCAACTCCCTCACCGACCACGACGCCGAGCACCCTCCGCTGCCCTGACCACGATTCGCCACACACCAGCAACCCCAAGCAGCCAAGCCTCCTCCATGCGTTCTCCCCTGGAATCACCCCCACTAGCTCTGCCGCTTCCAGAAGCTCCTCCCTCGAGCAGCGCCGCCGCTTCCAGGAGCCCCTGCCCGACCAACGTTGATGTTCCAGAAGCTCCTTACCCAAGCAGCGCCTCCTTCTCTAGGAGCCTCAGCGCTACCTCGTCGTCCTCTCCCCCAAGCAGATGCCTGTCCTGCGTTCTTTCCCCTGAGTAGGTCTCGGCTACCTCCGCAGCCCAACCAATGAGATTTCTCCGTGTCTTGTGAGTTTGATTAGTCTCATCTCTGTGATTTGTGAGGTTTGGTTTGTGCATAGAACAACTGCTATAGTTTTGAAAATTTCTTGAATTGTTACTTTGTTAGATAGAAACTACTCCAAAATAGAGTTTAAAGAAATGAGATTCAGACATTAGACTCCAAATGAAGTGATGGTTTAATTGAATGATTAGGTAGAAAATACTCATTGGAGCAACAGTACCAGCTGATATGGTCGTGTTCTGAAAGTAGACCATAACCATACGTGTAGGTTTTTCATAATCCAATATGTTACCTGCAGCTGAGGATTTATGTGGAATACAGATTACTCTATACTTTTATGACCAACTCGTTATTGTTACTCACAGCCTTTTCGGTTCAGGCTAGAACAAGAAAGCCAAAGTGTCATGTTTTGCCCCTAAATTTCATTTTGCATAGTCAATAAATTAGAAATGGCTAGTACGGTAATACCTTTAATAACAGGAATGTGAATTTTGTAAGCTAGCTAGGCCATACATGCACTTCCATCTCTGTCATACAAGTTGGGCAAACTTTGTGTTTGGATATGTACTGCACTAATTGATATAGGTAATTATATTCTTGATGCTACACGAGGTTTGTCTCCTTTTATCGCCTGCTAATTGATGATTGGTGATTATAGTAGGGCATGGATGCTGATTTATTTATTTTTTGCTAAGAGTTTGTATCATGTGCCTTTCTGTTCTCATAGTGAAATGACAATGGTGCCAATATGGTATAAGAATTATGATGCTTTAAATGCTGATAGGGCCATTTACGTCCTCTGATTCGTTGCCCGAGCAGATCTACAACATCCTCTACTTCTTAACTGATGGTGACATTTCTTTGCTATTCCTACAATATAGATAAATGATATTCTACTATTAGTTTTCCATTTCCTGAAACGACACCTTTCAGTTCACTATTCTGCTGTGCTAGATTTCATTCCTTGTCGGTATTGTATTTCTTGTTGCTTGTAGCAGATACGACTGGTATGCATTTTGTTATTATTTTTTTCTTTAATAGAAGGCAAGCTGGGGACTGGTCCATTTGCAAAAGCAGCAATGCAACCACAAGCAAGCTGAGGAGGTAATATATATGTTTCTCTTGGCTATTGCTACGTGATACTATTTCTTTGTTGTTTGACTTTGGAAGGAACTAATTGATCCATTTCTGTTCAGATTAATTTCTGGTGTATACTAGTGTAGTATCAGTTATCAATATATCAACTGCTTATAAGATGCATTTTAATTTTTAAGATTTTGCACCCTATTTCTGCCGGATACTTCTTTCATGGCTACTGTACCAAAATATGTGCATAATACTTACATTGATGACACTTTCTAAATGCAACAGTATATACTTATGTTACAAATAAAAAATAATATATATATTTCTTTCGGAAGTACTATATAATTCTTTAATTGCCAAACAGTATACGTCATCTCAGTATCTCATTCAACACCGGCCAGTAAATAACTACTGATTTGAGTCATTACAGAAATCATGTTACAAACCACTAGCTACATAGTACAATGGTACAGATGAAAGGGCACAAATGCTCGCAGCCTTCAGTTTGCCAAGGCATTTCTGTTTTGTTAGCAGCCCAAATATTTAGTAAATACAGTGTGCTTCATTAACATCTCCTCTCCTCTCCTGCTTATGCAAACAGAATGGTCGTTCGGATGGCGAGTGTGTTTGCTTGCGCAATGTTGATTTACATATATTTTGATTATAGAAATCAAGTCATCATACAAAAACCAAAAAAATAAATCCCTTTCTTCTTGAAGATGCCGCCATCTTTCTTCTTCTATTCTGTTCTCTTTTCCTTGCTCCTCTCTTTATGATGCTTCATCTTATACTTTATGTCCTGTTCTCTTTTACTTTGTTCTGCTTGCTCCTTAACAAAAGCATGGAACCAGGAACTGAACAGTTACTTCCCATTAATAGAACCCAAAATATGTCCTTTTTTGCTGCGTTATGTGATTCATGTTAGTAGTGGGATTTGTTGCTTTTGCACAACACGCCACACGTTCAACATTTTGTGCTTGTCTTTGGATAGATATGCCAACTGCCTAGCTGAGAAGCCACTGACTATTACAAGTACATAGTTCTAGTAAGGGACAGTGAATTGTACATGTTCCTGTTTTGTCATATTTGCCCATGGAAGATTTTTGTATGTGCAGTGCAAATAATTCTTGTTTGATCAAATTATGTAATATTGCCTCTTGCTTGCTGTGATGATGAAGTGCTGCACATATGGAAGTTTTATTTAAAATCCAACATGTCCAAATTGTTAATGTGTCAGATTTAAAATCTGAAATAAGAGCTCCATTTTGAATTTTTGATCTGTTGCAGGTGCCTCAAAGATACACAAGTTGATCTACAGGCTGCCCTGAAGATTTGGGAGACCTACGACTAAGTTGGTGGAGTGAAATTGTAATAAGCCTTGTTTGTTGAACTTGGAGATATTGGCACGTTTTACGCTCATTTTGTTTTTTGTTTTGGCACATAAGTCACAAGTTTTACTCTCATTTTGATTGTGTTGCACATCTAGAAACATATGTTCTTTTCCTTTTTGTTGCACGTCCTTGTATATTGTTGTCTCATGAATGTATCAAAGGAAAATACATATTTTGTCTATTATGTTTATCGAATGAAGTTTAAGATTTTGGATGAGGCCTATATGTAATGTTGATTGAAGTTTATAAGTTGTATGATCTATCTTGATTGCTTAATCACGCAGTGGTAATACTAAATTATGTATATGTTGCTCAGAACGTTTGCTAGTGAAACATAACGTTATGGCATATAAACTACCGGGTGACCATATTTGTGCCGGCAGTTGAGCTGTCGGTAATTGTAGTTCCTATGCTAAAACCAGTCTGCCGGGAGAAAACAAACTGCCGGGAAATACATGGGTCGTGGTAGAGATACTGCCGGGAAAAATTTATCTGCCGGGAGAAGTTATCCCCGGCAGCCGTTCTTGTGGCAGTTCTATCTGCCGGGAGAACGGCTCTCCTGGCAGTTTGTCTGCCCTCTTAGTGGCTTTCTCCCGACAGATTATATGCCATTGCATTAGTGTTGTGGTGTAGCGCTGACCCTAGGGGTGGGCTATGTTGCGGTAGATACACCGTGGTCGGGTATGCCGGGCGCCCGTTTGGCATCTCGGGACCCTGTACACATCGTTTGGGGCCGTTGAGGACACCCCGGCCGGATTTCCTTGCGGATGGAACCCAAATAGGCCATAAACCTGGACTAGAGACTTGTGCGGTTAGTCAGTTCGTGGTATACACCCATGTTGGCTTTCGCTTGAAGTCTGCCGAGCACATGTCGTGTGTAGACGCTAAGTGGTGGAAACATGTGTGACGAAGTATACTCCTGCAGGGTATAAAACTATTCGAATAGCCGCGTCCGCGGTAAAGGACTTCTGGGTTGCCTATAACAGTTCATAGACAAGTGAAAGTGGATACTCTAAAATGCGCAAGATAAGCGTGAGTGCTATAGATGGCGTTCTCGTAGGGAGACGGGAGCGGATCCATAGTGGTGTATTGATATGGTGAATATGTGGACTCGTGTGCGCCACCTCAAAAGAGTTACTTGCAGTCGTAGTTTAGGATAGCCACCGAGTCAAAGCTGGCTTGCTGCAGTTAAACTCCATCACCCCCCTTTGTTGATACCGATGCATATGTAGCTAGTTCTGATGTAAGTCTTGCTGAGTACTTTTGTACTCATGTTTGCTTAATTTATGTTTTGCAGAGAGACTTCAGTCTCGCTAGTAGTTTCGCGTGGACTTCGATGTTTAGCTTGATACCTCAGCTACGATCTTGTGCCCTCGGCAGGATCTGGTAGATAGTCAGGCTTCTTAGCCTTTTTCATTTGTAGATGTCTGTACTCAGACATGTTAAGCTTCCGCATGTGCTTTGATTTGTATGCTATGATTGTTGGGTCATGAGACCCATGTTTGTAATATCTCGCTCCTCGGAGCCTAATGAATAAATACTTGAGTCGTAGAGTTATGTTGTGATGCCATGTTGTATTTACACATATCGAGCATATTGTGTGTATGATTGAAATGCTTGGTATGTGTGGGATCCGACAATCTATTTGTTTATCCTTGGCAGCCTCTCTTATGGGGAAATGTAGTCTAGTGCTTCCATGAGCCATAGTAGTCCGCTACAGCCTGGTTCACCGGAGTCCTGCTAGCCCAGCACTACTGCTCAGGACACTTGACTGGCCGGCATGTGTTTCACTTCGTTCCTGTGTCTGTCCCTTCGGGGAAATGTCACGCGGTGACATCCGGAGTCCTGCCTAGCCTGCTACAGCCCGGGTTCCCGGAGTCCTGTTAGCCCAGTGCTACAGCCCGGATTCACACGCTGCTGACCGACATGCTCGATGTGATTCATGTATGCCTGTCCCCATAGGTTGGTGCCGCTTTGGGTTCACGACTAGCCATGTCGGCCCGAGTTTTTTTGTCATATGGATGCTAGCGACACTATCATATACGTGAGCCAAAAGGCACAAATGGTCCCGGGCCATGGTAAGGCGACACCCGTGGGAATACCGTGCGTGAGGCCGCAAAGTGATATGAGGTGTTACCGGCTAGATCAATGTGACTTGGAATCGAGGTCCTAACAAACTTACCGTCTATTCATCAACAGTTGCGGCAGTACGGCGAACACGAGACGTGAAAAAGAATAAATCTACACGTGCTTAGACCACCTAGTATGACTATTAGGACTAGAGCAAGCCAAAAAGCGCGCCACCGTCACCCCCTCCTTATCGGCGACGGGAAAACCTTTGTTTTACACAGTAGAGAAGTCATTGTGCTAAGGCCTCACATGCTGAGGCGTTGAATAGAATGTAGATGATAGTTTACGGAAATAAGTATCGATAATACGTTTGTATCTCCATACTTATATTTCTTCTCTTATAAAACATCGAGTTGGCGATGATGGTACGCATGCCATCTTGCAATATAGACCGTCCGATCTTTATCTGACTGATGGAAATTAAACTAAAAAATACCCGCACCCCTCTCCACATTTGCAGACAAGGCCTTCCCTCATTCATCCTTATCTCCAACAACCTCATTGTTGAGCAATTAAGAAAGGAAGCCTCTGGAACAAACTGGCCTGGTGGCCGCTGCCGGTGTCATCAATCCCCATGCTTCCGCTCAGTCCGACCACCAATCACCACCAAGCCCCACTCCTCTTCACCTTATCTCCTATTTCTCGAGATATCATTAGTTTTTACACATGGGATTACTCCCGCATGGGTGAATCACAACGAGTGTTTTTATAAAAAATGCATCTTGATGTTCCGTGCAATGCACGGATCTTGCTAGTACTCCTACAGAAGACTAAGTTGGTGATGATGGTGTGTCTACTATCCGTCGTTTGTGACCATTAGATCTACATCTAACGACTGTGAGGTAAGTTGTTGCCTTTTCTCACAAACATCCCACTTGTCTACCAATTTGTAGAAAAACCCATAATTAGTATCTTAAAACCAACCACATCCCTCCCTGACCTCACCAAAACAGCCCAAGGAATATATTCTAATTGAAACATAATATATCTCTAGTGATATATGTATATCAAAATTAGAGTGTTTTGTATCAAGTTTGTGAATAAGCCTTATTCTAATTATGATTCGTTGCAACGCACATGAACATTGCTAGTATTTCCAACCATGCAAATTTTTTCCCTAGTATTCCATAGTTTTGAGTTTTCCATCAAGATATTAGTCACTCATGGTTGATATTTACTTTCAATCATGTACACATATGCACTATGTAACTAGCCTTGCTTATTGGGTTCCAAAGCTTAACTTTCACTCCTACTTACAATAAGTAGAGTATTTCACAAAAAGCTACCACTTTCAACCAGCCCTAGGAAGAATCTATTGTACAAAAAATAGCAAAAACATACCAAAAATTTCTTAATCCACGCAAAAACTACTACCTACCGATTAGGTTAGTTTAAACCCATTTATGATAGGGTTGGCCCACACGTCCCTGCTGATGAGGCAGCTCAAACCAACACATTTTGTTTGACCGTTGACACGAGGGACCCACATCTGACCTTCTGTCCTGTTATTCCCCCTCAAATCATTATTTTTCCTGAACATTACTTCAAACCGTACTGATGTGTGTTCGTTGGTGGCGCCGGTGATGAGCGAGTTGGCCGCCGCTCCGCCGGACGGGCTGGACGCCGTGCTGGCCTCTGCACGGGTTGGCAGGCTGGCCCGAGCGTGACTCACGAGCGAGCAAGCCGCCGCGCTGGCCTTCGCTTAAGCCAGATGGATGGCCTTAGCGCGGCGCGCACGAACAAGCCGCTGCGCCGCCGTGCCAATCTAGCTAACAAACCTTACAAACAAGCAGATGGACGGAGCTATCTTGGCTAGCTAGCAGCCGCGAGCATCGGACGGAGCTGGCATCCGGGCTGCCGCAAACGGGCTCCGCACCGCCGGCGGTTTTGACCTCGCCTTCTGCCGGCGGCGGTAGTTGCGTCCCATGGCCGAGGATGACTAGGTGGATGGGCCGGAGGTAGGAGGTCACTCGGGGATTTTTGTGCAGACTGACATGTAGGTCCCACAAGTCATAACGCCTGGTCGAATAGAAGGCGTTGACTTAATGGGCGACATGGGCCCTGTTTGGATACTCTAAGTCAGATGTTAGATTCTAACCCTGAACTAACTCTAATCAAAGTGGTGTTTGGATGGCAGGGTTAGATTGACAACAAATGTATCCAAACAGGGCCATGGGTTGAAACGTGCCTATAACGGCACTTTGTAGAGTAGTCGTTTCTTGGTAGGGCTGGTTGGTAAGAGCATGTACAATGGTTGAGAAGGTAGTCTTATCTTAAGTCTGCCACATATGCATGTGGTAGTAGTTTCTTGGCATTATTAGTGCTTTCTTGCATTATTAGGGGTTTCTTGTAAGGCTACTCATAGTGGGGAGTATCATATGCTAGTAACATGCGTATGATACTAGTGTATGATACTACCTCCATAGTGCATAGTATCATAAACTAGTATCATAGATGATCATATTTATTGCCATGCATGACACAAAATAGCACATCATTTAACATGATACGGTATCTATCTATGTTACTATAACACTCTCTCTCTTCTTTATTTATGTGCCACATAAACATGTTTGCTAGTCCCAAGTGCACGTTACCACTTATGTTACCCCCACTATGGCCAGCCTAAGGAACAATGTACTACTAGCGACAAAAGGCGATTCTAGGTTGCGTTGTACTCCAACGAGTACTACTACTGGTCGCGGGAGTGTATACCTCGTTTTGTGGGTTCGATCCCGGCCGAACGCAGGGCGGTCTTTTTTTTTAAATAGTAACTTTGCTGCGAGCCAATATTTTACACGGGTAGTTTGAGTTTTGAAGTCAAATGGACGTGTGGCACCACAATCTGGGTGCACTGGATAGCCTAGCCACGTGAACGGGTTTTCCTTCCCAGCATCCCGTGGCTTGCGTGCTCGCCCTAGCCGCACCTCGCTTGTAGCTTCCTCATCAGCTAGTAGCATATTTAATCTAGCGCCTCCCAATTAAGCCTGAGGAGCCGGAAAAGCCTGGCGGGGCATTGGGAACTATGCAATATGGCTCTGTACGTAAAGTGCTCTACTACTACTCTGTAGCTTGTGGCGTTGCACGCATGGACTTCACTCCATTATTGGCTCTACTATAAAAGAAATTCCTCTTGACGTGTTTTTTTAAACGGAGGCAAAAGCTTTGCTTCATCTCATTCATAAAGAAGGAACTACTAACAAAGTTCGACGAGATCCATTACGCCTCCACAAATGGAAGCAGAAAGCCTAGTCTCGCTGTATCAAATAACTCAAATGTTCTGCCCCCGTAGTAACCGTCGCTGATAAACAGGCTGCTAGTGTGTGCATGAGAGGAGCGGCTGAGTAGGCTAGCTACGTGAGAGGAGCGGCTAAATAGAGCACCGAGAGTACCCACTAGGCCACTACGCAGGTGTACTTTCCCTACATTGATAGTACGTCGATGGTTCTAGAGAACAATAGTACCCTCCACTTCCAACTGTAGCTCCTTGGCCCTGAGATTGAAGAGTTCAAAACTGGTGCACTATACTAGAAGTACAGTACATAGCACTAGTAGTATCCTCGCACTACTAGTTGAGAAAGTAGTACTAGTACTGCTACAGTACGAGTACGTACTCCTCCGTCGCGTAATGTAAGACATTTTTTGACACTAGTTGGCGTGTACAAAAAATAGCAAAAACATACCCAAAATTTCTTAATCCACGCCAAAAACTACTAGCTTACTACGCTCTACAGTTGGAAGGGACGAGGCCCTGTGGTTACTATGCTCTTATCTCCTCCTCGCCAATTCCCCTCCTCCCGAAGAGAAGGCAGTTCATCGCTGCTCCCATGGATTCGCCAGGCGGTTCTCCTCCTTGTCGGGGCTGGGAGACCTTGGACGACGCTCCTCTGGGAGAAATCGCACGCCGCTCCGACGTCCTCACCGCCGCAAGACTCGGTGCTTCCTGCACCAACTATTTCAAGACGGTGCTTAAAATGGCTTGGGAAAAGGCCATGCTTGTTGGTCTTCCATGCGTCCTCGAGGAGAAGGTTCTTCTATGGGACAATCCTTCGAGCAGTCCACCGCTCCCTAGCCATGGTTGCGCGTTGACTCCACTAGAGTTGCCGACGTTGAGAGGTAGTCAGATTTTGTCCGATGAGCAGGCCAGTAATGGATTTTGATCATGTAGTACTTAGTTATTCCATTTCCATCCCGTAATTTCTCCACTGCCCACCGTCTTATATATAGGCCTGAATCGGTGCCAACGAAGATTGGCTTGCATACCTCCGACCGGATACCACCATCATTTTGCACAACATCCACAGCAGTGCGGCCGTTCCCGTAGACCCCTTCTCCACCATTGGGATCGGCCTTCCGGACTGGCTGGGCTTGAATATGTATGATGATGCCTACATGAGATTGAAGAAGATAGCAATTGCAGACCCGCCGACAAAGCGACGCGGCTACAACGATTACTATCTCATCGCGGTGTTCGACATAAGGATTGCCATCAATGCAAGAGGCAGTAACGATAGAGGCTGGCGCATGTTGGCGGCGGCAGATTTGTACCCTTACATGTTTGAAGACACCGTGCGCCATCTAGGCCGCATCTTCGCGGTGACAAGACAGGGGACTTGTTTCATCTGGTTGCCATCCTACGGTACGGGAGATTACAAACGGAATGCACAAACCATCATTTGCATCCCTAACCGTACTCCATTATTTTGCAGGGACCAGTCATCCCACGATCAAAATAAGATCGCCGATCCTAGATGTGCATTTGCATCCGCGATTCGGTCTAACCTGGAACCTTGTAGCTGACTTTGGCATATTGGGATCAACTATCTTAGCAGTCGTTACCCATGGTACCACTGATGTGCAACATGGTCACACAATCTACCACGATCGGACCATCATCATCTACCCAGGTATTCCATTTTTTAACCCTCTCACCTTCTCTTTCACTGTTGTACCAGTACTCTACTTACGTACTAGTAGGAGTACTTTTTACCTTGGAGGACGCGTATAGCTAGCTAGGCCCTTGAAGACTTGAACCCACAAGCTGCCACCATTTTTGTTTTTCCATGTCTTACTATCTCATCCATGTAGCCAACAGTGGCTATATATAATAAGCCGGTTATTTTACTTCCTCTATACCAGAGTAGTACTATTTTCTACACAGTATTACTGACTGCCATATTTGAGCACAACATTATTATGCATGGACCTTGACTATGTACGTCACCACGTGTCCAGATCTGAGATGCCGCGTGTACTGGATGAGCGGCGCCGAGTTCGATCCCCGTGATGCTACGTGGGTGCCGAGGAATACTCTTGGAGAGTACTCGCTTTTCATTGGGGATAGCTACCCCATTGTGAAGCGGATGCCACCTTTCGTGCACGACACGGAAGGCCTGCCGTTCATGAAGCATGGTTGTGTCTTCAGTGCGCACCGCCGGATGAACGACATGTCGGGGCATGCTATCCCTGATTTATGCCGCTTTAGCTTGGATGAGTCTCCATCGTGTGGAACCGGACTAGAAAGCTGTGATAATGATTCCCATTGCCCACCGCTATGGATCGTGCCATCCATGAAGAACACCTGGGACTGGAACCTGGAGGAGGACATGTAGCCCATCTATAACGTACAAGTGGAGTACGGTAAATTGTGAACGATAGTGCTGTGAATATATCTAGACTAGTCGTGCACAAATTTATCACATGAATTGGAGATGAACTTGTGTGGCATACTGGCATTTGTCCTTTAGAATTTATTACTAGTAAATGTGTTATGTGTACGCGCAACTTGTGTGGTTGTTGCACGGGCTCCAACACACTCTTTGAGAAAAAAAGGTGGCATAGCTTTGGATATACGTGACGTGGCGGCATCATACAGTAGCATCGTTCGCTATAGTTGTTGTACGCTCCTACTAGGACGACAACTCCTATAAAACCTTGCACTTGACTCTTTGCCTCTTCGTGAGGTTCAACAGTTCGTACTCGTGTGAACCTTGCACTTGGCTCTTCGCCTCTTCAGAAGGTCCAACAATGATGATACTACAGTACACATTATGCTTCTGGCAATTTGACACCGATTGAACTGCTGCACGTCCACCGCGAGGGCGAGGGAGAGGGAGAGGGCGCTGTAGTCAAAATGCTCTCCTCGTCATGCGAACCACCATGCGCGTGGGCGAGGGAGAGGCGTAGTAAGCTAGCTTCTCCTCGTTTGGCGAGTTGACGGGATACATCAAAGCAGTACTAGTACTAGTCCATACTGCGTCCTTTCCGGTTAATATCGCTTAATTTGAAACAAGAAAAATACACTGGCGGTCAACGTATGTAACAATACGCTCTTTACGGTCACTATATATAGTTTTGCGGTGATTATACGATCACTAGATCATCGTAGAGCACCGTATTGCACCCTACTGACCGACCACATAGTCGACATGGCACTTTGTTGACTGGTTAAATTGTCACCTGGTTTCTGGGTCCCACCTGTCAGTTGGCAGAGCAAAGAAATCAGCTAAAAAACAAAGAGTGTAGTACATCTACACTTCCAATGCATTTAGCCTTTAATCTAAATCGATATTGATTGACTAATGCACCAACTTGTGCTCTAGGTATAGGATACATGTCTATCCTTAATTATAGCATGCAACGATCTTCATTTAATCTTCTTCTCTCAATGGTCGCATGCACACATAAGTCTGCTACTTTTGGGCATTAATTATGCCCTGGTTAATGTGTAAATCTCTATATGTACGGTCTTTCACGGATGTAGGGAGTAGGTTGAGCACTTGAGCGTGAGCATGTGTGTTGCGTCGTGTGCTGTGTGCCGCATGGGTGCGTAAGTGTTGCGTGCGTCCATGTGTACGTGTGAGTGTTGCATGTTGCATGCATGCATGCATGCATGGGGCTTACTCCCTCCCATTGACATGTTCATATTTCAAGCTTCCTCTGTTCCCTCCATATGGCGATACTCCCTCTGTTCCCAAATACGGAGTAAAATCCTCCCTCTGTTCCCAAGTACAGAGTATTTGTCTTTCTAGAGATTTCAACAAGTGACTACGTACGGAGCAAAATGAGTGAAGTGAGCGTAGAGGCAGAGGGATAATGTAGAAAGGAAGTCTTCGCGATCCATTATTTCCCATCTCGGTCAGAGAGAACTATTCAACTAGTCTTCATAGTGAAGTGACAACACACGCTGCAGCAGATGGGACACTTAATTAATAAGATGAACCAGCGTGTTGGTGTTACTAAATCAGCCTTACCCAGTACTGCCATCATGTTTGCCAGTAGAGCACGCTTCTGTCCTCCATTAACTGACATATGGGCCCTCTTGTGGTAGACCCACATGTCATCGGTGTAACTATTTACACTCCGAAGGACGGTATATCCTGGTAGTAGTAGTAGAATTGAGGTTTAATGCACTTTCTTCCCCGTCTTCCACTCTTCTTCCTCCTCTCTTCTTCTTCCTCCTCTCTTCCCCATCGCCGGCCGCACACCATTTCCCCCCGTTCAATGCTCGCCCGCCCACGTTATCTTCCTTGGTAGCTCGCGCGTACCATATCCCCCCGCTCACTTCTCGGCCACGCGAGGAGAAGCTTCTTCGCTCGCCCGCCCGAATCCACTTCCCCGCTGGCTCGCAGGCACCGAAAACCCCAATGGCAGAACCAACTGACACGCAGAGCCGCGATTGGAATTCCCTCCCCGATGTTCTCTTGGAGCAGATCTGTAATCGTATGGACCTACTCAGCACCGTCCGTCTGGCCGCATGCTCGGTGTCTTTATACCATCTACTCGTCTGCAACCGGCCGGCTCTTTTCAAGACACCCTGCTTGCTGATGCCCAATCCTCGCAGGTGGCACATACACCGACTTGACGATCCTACGGAGGTTGCCGTGGTGCCCCTCGACATGCTACCACTACCCGTCCACCTTTCCTTCATGCGCGGCCACTACCGGGCGGGCATGAAGGCCAACTGGATCGTCCTCATCCACCAATCTGGTAGTCTGTGGTGTCTCGTGGATATCTACACCCAGCGAGAGATCACCCTTCCATCTTTGGATACCGCCGCCATCGAGCCTCGCGGCCCGCTGGACACTCCTGCCTACTACGCACGAGGCGCGTCGAGCTTTTGTCTCGACCTCTGTTTGCTGAAGGTTGTAATCTGCGAAGTGCCCACACCATCAGAAGACTACATGGATTAGAAGCTCATTGCCATGTTCAACATGGGATTAGTCTATCTGGAATCCGGTTGCCATACATGGTTATGGCTCATCGTCGATCCTCTTTACCCAACACTTCTGTCTGATGCTATAGTGCACGATGGCATCGTTTATGCGGCCGACGCACAGATTGGCTGCCTATACTGGTGGAATCTATCGTCGTGTAATTTTTCTATCTCATCTCATCTTTACCTTAAGAATATGACTGCCTGTTCATTGTTACAAATTTAGAATATATAGTATGTCTATAACCACATCATTGCTATATGTTCCTCTCATTTCCTAGATTTTTATGACCAGACATGTTATTGTTAGAGTTGATATGAGAACAATTGGTATCTAATGATTGTTAGAATAAATATTATGAGTATAACCTCATGATTGCTATATGTTACTCTCATTTCCAGGATTTTTATAACAACACATGTTATTGCTTAGAGTTGATATGATAAATGTAGTAAGTGCTATGGTAGAATATGAGTAGGCCCTATCATATCTGTTTTCCTCTCATTGTTACATGATGTTTGAACCATGATATATTGCTAGAATATGAAAGCCATTAATCCTCCTTTTCTAAAAAATAAAATAAAAAAATAAAATAAAAAAGAATATGAAAGCCGTTGGCTTATTTTTTTAACTTGGGGTATGATTATGACCACGGCATTGCAATTCTCTGTCTATGATATGTGTCACTGTTATAATAATCTTAATTCCACACATACTCTAAACATGATTGTTTATTTTTGTCCTTTTGGTCTCCAATTTGAATTGTTGGAGCAGAGGCAAATGCGCTGGCCTTCATGATTCCAGGACCTGGAATCATACCAGCCGATGGGTGGTGGTTTATCGCTCATTCAGCTGATGGTGGTTATTTTATGCTCATTTGCACATACCAAATTGACCAAACCATTTCATCAAACCACATGCAGTACAATGCCTAGGGCGTTCATGACATTGATGGCTATGGCTGCTTCGTGTTCCAGAAAGATCTTAGCTCCGTTGGGCCAGGCGTATTCAACTGGAGGCGGGTTTACAGCCTCGGCAACCACTCCATGTTCCTCGGGCTCAATTATCCGATCATCCAACCAATCATCGATCATATCACCGGCGATGATTACCGTGCTATGCAACTTCCATTCGCCAGGGGGGACTGTGTTTACACATCATACCATGGGTTCCATGAATCACCATATCCAGAGATTCGTCGACACACTTTGTTGCCAGATAATCTTCAGTGTGTGAAAGGCATCAAGCTTCCATGCGATGGATGGCTTTTGCGAACCCGACATGCGGCGATGTGGTTCATGCCAACAGCAGATATGCACAACTTGATTCGTACTGATATGTAGACTGAGCCATTTATTCTGCTGCTGTAGCACGACCCTCTTTTGTTGGATATTATGTACTGTTGTTAGTTTGAAGCACTCCTCTGGTTTGAAGGATAGATACCTTTCTGGGATCAAGTGCATCCTAACTCACCTGCGCAGGATGTACTGATAATGATGATGGAGATGTTGTGCAGTATATATATATATATATATCACTTACGCTTCAAGTGCGTACTTGTTAGTTAAACCTATGGTTAAAATGTGACACTAAATACGACTAGTAAGTAGTACAGTAGCAGTACTAGTATACGTCGGTCAAATTATTCATCATGTTCACACATTGAATTGACGTGACAACACACTGCGCGTGAGGTGACACAAGAATCCCGGCGGCGTGTTCGGGTATTCTGGACTTCAGATTTGGAGTACCACTTATCTGTCGAAATCTTTCATCATTCACTTAAAACAGTCGATTGATCATACATTGAGTACCATATAACTGGAATTAACCCATGCAAGTCGAAGAAGGATTGGCCGGTGCTGCCGGCTGGCGTCAAGTTCGATCCCATGGATCAGGAGCTGATCGAGCACCTTGAGGCCTAAGCAAGCATTTCTTCCAACGCAATTCCAGGGCGTTCAAAAGGGGCACGTGGACGCGTCGCAAGATACAGTCGGAGTGTGGCAAGCACGCGATGTGGCACAACACCGACAATACCTTGCCGGTGATGGTCAATGGTCGGCAGACGGGCAGCAAAAAGGTTCTGGTACTGCACACCAACAAGAACTTCGACCAGCAGAGGACCAACTGGGTGATGCACCAGTACCACCTCGATGACCTGGATCAAGAGAAGGAGTGGGAGCTGGTCCTCTACAAGATTTTCTACCAGACAAACACTAGGGCCAGGACTAAACATATTATAAGTTAGTTTGGTATTGGTACTTGTACTACCTTGTTGTCCGCAAGTTGATATTGTTGTGAACGATCTTTTGGTATGAACTTGGAATTTGCTTCCAACCATCATGCCGAGGGTTGACGTGGATATAAAGCAGAATCATTTGTTTCGAAACGAATTTTCAAGCACCTGATTTTTATTTGATGGGTAGCATAAGCACCTCCCGTTCGAATTCCTAGTTCTCCAAATTTTTAGAAACATGTGCATGCTCTTATTATCACGATGAAAAAACAATATCCCTGCTGCATCCCAGTTATTAGTCTATAGTTGCAGAATTCACTCATTTATTGAGCACGCATATTGTTTTTTCAGGTCGAGCAAGTTTCAACTGGGCTGTAGACTGCCCAACCTTGGTTTTGTTTTTAATAGGCCCAGCCCATGACGACAACGGGGCACAAAGATCTAGCAGGTATCTACTGGCCTCTTACAACATTCATAGGCACTTTTTTTTACTGAATCAAACACACAGCCCAGTTCTATTTTCCTCTTGAAACGCATGTCCTACGTCTGTTTTCTAATCTCTACCTATAGTTTTACTAGTTCATATACACGTATCATTATATTGAAAATACATAAAATTCACTTTTCATATTTACATCCTTATTTTTGTTGTTGTTTTCCCTCCCAGCGCTGATTTTTTTACCACTGGTTTTCCCTTAAACCAACTCAATTGTCCCACATCTTATTTGCTTACAAAAAAACGATTTTTTGGCAAATCAATAAGTTCTTAAAAATGTTTATCATTTCGGGATTACAAAAGTTTGGACTCCACCGAAATATGCAAAATAAGGTTGAACTTTTTGACCGTGGTCCTGGGCAGAAAATGGGCTGTAATAAATTACTTAAGAATTAGCAAATGGGCTGCAAATTATTAAAAATACCAAATGGGCTCTATGTTGTCTGCCACAGATTTGGAGGCTGACTTGTGGGCCTACTAAGTTCATGCATACACAAGGTTTATCAAAAAATAAACTTAGTCAACAATCGACGCTACCAGCGTCAGACCGTTAGATGTCAATCTAACGGCAATCGTGCTTCTTCAGTCTCTGATCTTCCTGCCCCAGCCGCCCAGACCAGCGCCGTCGGAACCGCCTGCTCCCGCCTCCTGTGGCCGGCTGTGCTACCGGGCAGGCCTCACGGCTCCATCATATACTCGCATCCCTGGCCTGTCTATCGCTCTACTCACCCACACCTCCTGTTATTTTCCGGCAACGGCAGCAGAACCAGTCAACCCTCGTACTCTCCACCACGTGGGCAGCCACTGCCGTGTCTTCCCCGGCCCCGTGTCGTTTCTTTCGTAGGCCTCACCATCGTCCACCGCCCTGGTGCTCTCGGCGCGACGTGGTCAACGTGGTCAACGAACGACATCCATCGGAAGTGGACTATAGGTGGAGAGGCTGACAGCTGGGTCCACGGCCGCACACAAGGAAATGCCTCCTTATTACGCGCAAAATAATGATTCCTCCACCTGACATCTGGGACCCACCGGAAGGGCCTCTGTATTTCACAAAAAAAACGTTTCCTCCGCCGACAGGTCGGACCCACCAACTATATCTTCGCACGCAAGGAAGTGCCTCCTTATTGCGCACAAAAAAATGAATACCCGCTGCCAGCTGGGACCCACCACAGTGGGAGGATGACTTGTGGGCCTAGAAAGTTGACGGGGACGGAGAGCTTTGTCAAGTTAGTCAATATGAAAGATTCTAGCTCTAGTGACCGTACGATGTCCATCCAATGTCCTTAGTGCTTCTTCAACCTCTGGTCTTCTTGCTCCAGCCTCCCAAAGCAGCACCGATCATGCCGCCTGCTCCTGCCTCCTGTGGCCGGCTGTGTTGCCGCGGAGGCCTCCCGCCCCCATACTACTCCCACCGCTGGCCAGGCCATCCCTCCACTCACCCACCCCCCTGTTATTCTGCGGTGACGGCAGCCTCACACCGCAGCTAAACCAGTGAACCCTCGTACTCCTCTCCGCGTGGGCATCCACTGCCGCGTCTTCCCCGGCTCCGCGTCGTCCCCTTCCTAGGCCTCGCCGTCGTCCACCGCCTTGGTGCTCTCGGTGCGGCGTGGTCAATGTGGTCAACGACCGACTTCCATCGGAAGAGTACTGTACGTGGAGAGGCTGACAGCTGGGTCCACGGCCACATCCTAGTTTTTTTTGTGATTTGTCAAGTAAGTCGCTTTGTCAGGCCTGTTGGGCTGCAAATCTTTCAAGACGAGGAGAGCTTCATTCGGCTGGCCAAGAAAATGGCCTATCAGTAATGAGAAATGGGATGTACATTTTCAAAACGCATCAAACCGGCAATTAGTTTCAAATTTCTTTTTTTTCATTTCGAGATTTTAAATTGCATTGATTTTTATGCGTGGACAATTTGTTGGATTTTATATTGATATAAATTTATTATTAAAATTAGTTTGAATGTGACTCAAAATTTCAGGATTAAAAACAGTTCGGACCGCACCGAAATATGCAAAATTTCGTATAATTATTTAACCGTGGCCACAATATGGGCTCTAATGCTAACAAAAAGAATATGAGCTCCAAAAAAAACCTTAAGAATTAGCAAATGGGCTATAAGTTATTAGAAATAATGGCAGATGGGCTGTATGATGTTTTCCACAGATTTGAGGCTTTCCTAAAAAAGGTTGAGGCACAAGCAGTGACTGTTGGATGTCCATCCAATAGCCGTTGTGCTTCTTCAATCTCTGCTCTTCCCGCTCCAGCCACTTAAACAAGCGCCGGCGGGATTGCCTGCTCCCTCCTCCCCACGGCTGGTTGTGCTACCGCGCAGGCCTCACTGCCCCACCGTACTCCCATCACTGGCCTAGCCATCCCTCTACTCACCCACACCTGCTGTTATTCTCCGGCGACGGCAGATGAACCAGTAAACCGTCGTACAGTCGTACTCCCCTCCGTGTGGGAAAAAACTGCCGAGTCTTCCCTGCCTTCGTGTCGTTCCCTTCCTAGGCCTCGCTGTCGTCCACCGCCCTGGTGCTCTCGGCGCGGCCTGGTCAACGGGGTCAATGACCGACATGCATCTGAAGTGGACTGTACGTGGAGAGGCTGACAACTGGGTCCACAGTCGCACACAAGGAAATGCCTCCTTATTACGCGCAAAAAAATGATTCCTCCACTTGACATCTGGGACCCACCGAAAGGGTCTCTATATTTCGTGAATAAAACGTTACTGCCGCTGATAGCTTGGACCCACCAGCTATATCTTCGCATGCAAGGAAGTGCCTCCTTATTACGCACAAAAAAATGAATACTCCCCCTGCTAGCTAGGACCCAGTATAGTGGCAGGCTGACTTGTGGGCCTACTAAGTTGACAGGGACGGAGGGCTTTGTCAACTTAGTCAATATGCACGTTCTAGCTCCAACGACCGTACGGTGTCCATCCAACGGCGGTAGTGCTTCTTCAACCTCTGGTCTTCTTGCTCTAGCCGCCCAAACCAGCGCCGGTCGTGCCTCGTGCTCCTGCCTCCCGTGGCTGGCTGCGATGCGATGGAGGCCTCACCGCCCCTACTACTCCCACCGCTGGCCAAACCATCCCTCTACTCACCCACACCCCCTATTATTCTGCGACGACGACAGCCTCACACCACAGTGAACCAGTGAACCCTCATACTCCTCTACGCATGGGCATCCACTGCCGCGTCTTCCCTGGCTCCGCATCGTCCCCTTCCTAGGCCTCGCCATCGTCCACCGCCCTGGTGCTCTCGGCGCGGCGTGGTCAATGTGGTCAAGGAACGGCTTCCATCGGACGTGGACTGTACGTGTAGAGGCTGACAGCTGGGTCCACGGCCGCAGCAAGGAAGTGCCTCCTTATTACACGCAAAATAAATATTCCTCTACCTTACAGCGGGGACCCACCGGACGGGCCACCATATTTTGCGAAAAAATGTTTCCCCCTGACTGCCGGGACCCACCAGCTACATCTTTGCACGCAAGGAAGTGCGTCTGGGAAAAAAAAAGATTCGCCCCCCTGACTGCTGGGACCCACCAGCTACATCTTCGCATGCAAGGAAGTGCCTGACAGTCGGGATCCACCTGGTCAAAGCGTACATAGCGTTGTCATTCTGGTCGCGAACGTGTATGTACATACTAGTCGATGTAGAGGCGCGCACGTGTCGTAGTAGAGGCGCGCACGTAGCATGTACACGTACGTACAACGGCCAGTGTGCAAGAAAGAAAATACGGCCACATACGTACATACGGGCAGGGTCTCGAACGCCTACTCGTGCATACGTACAGCCAGGGCTCATGTACATGGCTGGGTCGGAACGGAGAAACAGTGTTGTCGTCGTGCTCATAGGGAGCCAACTGGCTGGGTCGAAACGGAATGCGTCGTCGTGTTCATCGGGAGGAATTGGACGAAACAGCCGATGGAAACAAGGCCTGGTGTACCGCAGAACGGAGGAAACAGCCTTGTGTTTGACCGGCCATGTTCGAAACGAGATCCTGTTCATCGGGAAGGGTCTGGCGTACCGCAAAACGGAGGAAACGGACCTCCTCGGTCGAAATGAGGGTCCTGTTGATCGGGAGGGGTGTGGCGTACCACAAAACGGAGGAAACGGACTTGTGTTGGAGCACTACGGTCGAAACAGGGGGTCCTGTTCATCGGGAGGGGTGTAGCGTGCCGCAAAATGAGATACCACGGGATACTGTTCATCTCCACCGTCGACCCCCTCCAGCCTCCATGGGCTACTGTTCATCCACCGTCGACATCCTCCAGCCTCCACCTGCGACTGTTCATCCATGGGCTCCTGTTCATCCAGCCTCCGCCGCATGCTACTCCACCGGCTACTGTTCAACCAGCCCTCTCCATGGGCTCTTGTTCAACCACCCCTCCATGGGCTACAGTTCATCCAGCCCTCCACCGTCTATACTGTTCATCCTGCCCTCCACGGGGTGGTCCTGTTCATCCTGCCCTCCACGGGGTCCTGTTCATCCAGCCCCAACCGGCTCGATCGAGGTCCTGTTCATCCAGAGGCAACACCACGGGGTCCTATTCATCCACCCCCACTAGGAACTGTTCATCCAAATCCTCCAGCAACGCTCACTGTTCATCCAGAGGCAGCATCGATCGGCTTCAGTTAGCAGCAGTAGCGAAGGAATCGCTCGATCGGGTTCAGTTAACAGCCATCGATCGATCGCTCGGGTTCAGTAACACGTAGCCTGCAGTGCAATCGCTCGGGTTGAGTTAGAGCCCAACGCCTCGCTCGGGTTCAGTTAGAGCCCAACGCCTCGCACCCACGCGTATGCGTGTACGAGAGAAACGTGCATCGCTCGGCCCCGACCACCCACCGTAACCGGGAACACCCCGATATTTTCCTCACCCTCGCTTCTACCTCGTTTTTTTTCGTCATGGACGGCCCAAAGAATGTCATGCAGCTGCGTCTCTGGCCCGCCCAGGACGTAAAGCCCATTTTCTGTCATGATATTTTGTCATAGAAGTAGGACCCACCACATCTATGATGATACCGGGTTTTGTCATAATTATTGTCACAGAAGTGTCATAAGTATGACAGAATTTTTTTTCGTTTGGCCCAAAATGTCACGGATGTGTCTGTTTTTGTAGTGTGTGTATTGACCGGAGATGTGTCTCGCTCATGTCTACATAGTTCTCGAACCCGTAGGGTCCGCACGCTTAACGTTCGATGACAATTTGTATTATGAGTTATGTGATTTGATGACTGAAGTTTGTTCGGAGTCCCGGATGAGATCATGGACATGACGAGGAGTCTCGAAATGGTCGAGACATAAAGATTGATATATTGGACATTGTTATTCGGACACTATATGAGTTCCGAGAGGATCGGGTGACTATCGGAGTGCTGGAGGGTTATCGAAACCCCCCGGGGGAACTTATTGGCCTTCATGGGCCTTAGTGTGGAGAGAGAAGGGCCGCAAGGGGGCTGCCCCCCCTTGGGTCCGAATTGGACTAGGGGAAGGGGGCGGCGTCCCCTTTTCCTTCCCTTCTCCCTCTCCCTTCCTTCTTCTCCCTTCCTCCAGCTGGAAACCTACTAGGACTTGGAGTCCTAGTAGGATTCCCCTCTCTTGGCACGCCCTACAGGGGCCGGCCGGCCTCCTCCTCCCCTCCTTTATATACGGGGGCAGGGGGGCACCCTAGAACACACCAGTTTCTATTAGCCATGTGCGGTGCCCCCCTCCACAGTTACACACCTCGATCATATCATCGTAGTGCTTAGGCGAAGCCCTGCGCTGGTAACTTCATCATCACCATCGCCACGCCGTCGTGCTGACGGAACTCTCCCTCTGCCTCAACTGGATCAAGAGTTAGAGGGACGTCATCGAGCCAAACATGTGCGGATCACGGAGGTGCCGTACGTTCAGTACTTGGATCGGTTGGATCGCGAAGACGTTCGACTACATCAACCGCGTTATTAAACGCTTCCGCTTTCGGTCTACGAGGGTAAGTGGACGCACTCTCCCCGCTCGTTGTATGCATCTCCTAGATAGATCTTGCGTGATCGTAGGTAATTTTTTTCAAATACTACGGTCCCCAACAACCCCAACTCCATATATTCACGTTCGCTGAGATACGAAGCCGCCGTCACCCCCTGTTCTTCATCGGGAGGGCATATCTGGAGTCTGTTCGGGGCTCCGGAGAGGGGAAATCATTTCCATCATCATCACCAACCTTCCTCCATCACTAATTTCATGATGCTCACTGCCGTGCGTGAGTAATTCCATCATAGGCTTGCTCGACGGTGATGTGTTGGATGAGATTTATCATATAATCGAGTTAGTTTTGCTAGGGTTTGATCCCTAGTATCCACTATGTTCTGAGATTGATGTTGCTATGACTTTGCTATGCTTAATGCTTGTCACTAGGGCCCGAGTGCCATGATTCCATATCCGAACCTATTATGTTTTCATGAATATATTTTTGTTCTTGATCCGATATTGCAAGTTGTAGACACCTATTACGAGTTATGATCCACATACCCCAAGGTGACAATAATTGGGATTCTTTCCGGTGAATATCATAGTTTGAGGAGTTCATGTATTCACTAAGTGCTAATGCTTTGTTCCGGTTCTCTATTAAAAGGAGGCCTTAATATCCCTTAGTTTCCACTAGGACCCTGCTGCCACGGGAGGGTAGGACAAAAGATGTCATGCAAGTTCTTTTCCATAAGCACATATGAGTATATACGGAATACATGTCTGCATTATATTGATGAACTGGAGCTAGTTCTGTGTCACCCTAGGTTATAACTGTTGCATGATGAATGCCATCCGACATAATTATCCATCACTGATCCATTGCCTACGAGTTCGTTTCACATTGATCTTTGCTAAGTTACTTTTCCGTTGCCACTGTTATGATTGTTACAAAACTGGTATTGTTACTTTTGCCATCGTTACCGTTACTTCCATACTACTTTGCTACTAAATACTTTGCTGCAGATATTAACTGTTTCAGGTGTGGTTGAATTGACAACTTAGCTGCCAATACTTAAGAATATTCTTTGGCTCCCCTTGTGTCGAATCAATATATTTGGGTTGAATACTCTACCCTCGAAAATGGTTGTGATCCCCTATACTTGTGGCTTATCAAGACCTTTTTCTGGCGAAGTTGCCGGGGAGCATAGCTCTATTCTCTGAGTTACTTGGGATTTATATCTGTTGATCACTATGACGAATCTGAAAGACAACAAAAGCAAGATCTATCCCTCTACTATGAGGGGAGGTAATGAACTGCCATCTAGCTCTGCACTTGATTCACCTTCTATTTTGAGTAAACTTGCGACATCTACACCTGCTATTGATTCTGATATGTCGCATGTTATTGATAATGCCATTTCTGCTATGCATGATGCTTATGATGATACTACTTCTTTGCTTGATAATACTGTGCCGCTAGGTGAATTTCTTGATGAACAAATTGCTACAGTTAGAGAGAATGAAATTACTGAAACTGATGATATTATTGAAACTAAAGATTACGATTCTCCCCCTAGATATGAATAGCCTAAGGTACCTGAGGGTTATATTATGGATGAAGAAACTGCAAGAGACTTTTTTTGCTTGTAATGATAGAGATGATCTTAAGAAAATGTTATCTAAGCTCAAAGAAAAATCTCTCAATGCTAGAATGCAATATGATCCTAGGTTTGCTACTTCACCTATATTTGTTACTGATAAGGATTATGAATTCTCTGTCGATCCTGAGTTAATTACTTTGGTTGAATCGGATCCTTTTCATGGTTATGAATCTGAAACTGTTGTAGCACATCGTACTAAATTGAATGATATAGCCACCCTATTTCCTCATGAGAATTTTTTTTGCTATTACTATATTCTTAAGTTGTTTCCTTTCTAATTAAAGGGTGATGCTGAGATATGGTTTAATTCTCTTGCTCATGGTTGTGTGCGTAGTCCCCAGTATATGATATATTACTTCACTGAAAAATATTTTCCTGCTCATAAGAAACAAGCTGCTTTACAGGAAATATTTAACGTTGTGCAAATTGAAGAAGAGAGTCTCCCACAAGCTTGGAGGAGGCTTCTCCAATTACTTAATGCTTTGCCTTATCATCCTCTCAAGAAAAATGAAATACTTGATATCTTTTATAATGGACTAACATATGCTTCTAGGGACTACCTAGATAGTTGTGATGGTTGTGTTTTCGGGGAACAAACGGTTGAACAAGATGAAGTGCTATTGAATAATATATTGAGCAATAATAATGATTGGAATCTTCCCGAACCACCTCCTAAGCCAACTTCGAAGAAAAGAGGTATCCTATTTCTCATTCCTGAAGATATGCAAGAGTCAAAGAAATCTATGAAAGTAAAAGGTATTAATGTTGAAGATGTTAAGAATTTACTGCCTATTGAAGAGATACATGGTCTTAATATTCCGACACAGTTAGTAGAGGTAAATTCTCTCTATAGATTTGATGAAGGTGATATTCCTTATAATAAGTCTACTAGTCAATGCTTGGATGAATTTGATAACTTCATTGTTAAACAAGAAAACTTCAATGCGTTTGTTAGTAGACAATTGAAATGTAATGCTTATATGCTTGGGTGATTATATGTGTAGAACTGCTAATGATCTTAAGCTTATTAGTGAACATGCTTATATGGTAAAAAGTCAAGTAGAACAAGTACTTAAGGCACAAGATGATTTCCTCAATGAGATGAATAGTAAGAACAATGATCATGTTGTTAGAGTTATGACTAGAGGTGGTAAAATGACTCAGTAACCTTTGTATCCCGAAGGTCATCCTAAGAGAATTGAGCAAGATTCTTAGAGAATTAATACTGATGCACCTACTCCTTCTAACAAAAAGAAAAGGAAAACTGATAGGACTTTGCATGCTTCTAGTGAACCTGTTATAGACACACTTGAGAATCCCAATGATACTTCTATTTCTGATGCTGAGGCACAATCTGGTAATGAGCATGTACCTAGTGATAATGTTAATGATGATGCTCAACCTAGTAATGATAATGATGTTGTTCTTGATAACCCACAATCTAAGAATCAACGTTATGATAAGAGAGATTTTATTACTAGGAAGCATGGTAAAGAAAGAGAACCATGGGTTCAGAAACCCATGCCCTTTCCTCCTAAACCATCCAAGAAAAAGGATGATGAGGATTTTGAGCGCTTTGTTGAAATGCGTAGGCCTGTCTTTTTGCCAAGTATATGAAAGATATTGTTACTAATAAAAGAAAGATACCGAAAGCTGAAATTTCCACCATGCTTGCTAATTATACTTTTAAGGGTGGAATACCCAAGAAACTTAGAGATCCAGGAATTCCAACTATACCATGCTCCATTGAAATAAACTATGTTAAAACTGCTTTATGTGATCTTGGAGCCGATGTTAGTGTTATTCCTTTCTCTTTATATCGTAGTCTTGAATTGAATAAGTTGACACCTACTAAAATCTCTTTGCAAATGGATGATAAATCAACTGCTATATCCATTGGTATTTGTGAGGATGTGCCTGTTGTGGTTGCAGATATTACTATCTTAACGGACTTTGTTATTCTTGATATTCCCGAGGACGACAATATGTCGATCTATTGGGAATCGTTGCATAGAAAATAAATTCTTTTCCTACGCACATGCAATGATCTATCCATGGAGATGCATAGAAACGTGGGGAGAGTGTGTCTACATACCCTCATAGACCATAAGAGGAAGAGTTTCACAACACGGTTGATGTAGTCGAACTTCTTCGCGCTTCAACCGATCAAGTACCGAACACACGACATCTCCGCGTTCTGCACACGTTCAACCCGGGTACGTTCCTCGCCTTCTTGATCCAGCAAGACATCAAGGTATTAGATGAGTTCCGTCAGCACGACGACATTGTGACGGTGATGGTGAAGTGATCCTCGTAGGGCTTCACCTCAGCACTACAAAAATATGACCGGGGGATTAAATGGTGGAGGGTGGCGCCGCACACGGCTAAACAATTGTATGGGGTGTGATAGGTGCCCCCCTCATATATATAGGTGGGAGGGAGAGGGGAGAGGCCAAGGGGTGCCCCAAGTAGGTCCGAAATCTACTTGGGTTCCTGCCCTTGGGCACACCCCCTGCCATATTTGTCGGAGGGGGAAGGAAAGAGGGGGGAGAGCGAAGGAAGTGGGAATCCTAATCCACATTTACCTTTCCCTTCCCCCTTTCCTTCTCCTACTTAGGCCGGCCCAAATGGGGGGCGCACCAGCCCCTTGTGGCTGGTGCGTTTCCCCTCTTGGCCCATAAGGCCCATATCTTTTGCCGGGGGTGTCCGGAACCCCTTCTGGTGAACCGATAAGTACCTGGTACCCCCGAGACACTTACAGTGTCCGAATACCATCGCCCTATATATCAATATTTACCTCTCGACCATTTCAAGAATCCTTGTCATGTCTGTAATCTCATCCGGCACTCCAAAAAACATTCGGTCACCAAAGCACATAACTCATATAATATTATATCGTCATCGAACGTTAAGCGTGGGGACCCTACGGGTTCGAGAACTATGTAGACATGACCGAGACACCTCTCCGATTAATAACCAATAGAAGAACCTGGATTCCCATATTGGCTCCTACATATTCTACGAAGAGCTTTATCGGTCGAACCGTTATGACAACATAAGTAATTTCCTTTGTCCATCGGTATGTTACTTGCCCGATATTCGATCGTTGGTATCTTCATACCTAGTTCAATCTCGCTACTGGCAAGTCTCTTTACTCGTTCCGTAATACATCACCTCATGACTAACTCCTTAATCATTTGCTCAAGCTTATGATGTGTATTATCGAGAGGACCTAGAGATACATCTTCGATACTCGGAGTGACAAATCCTAATCTCGATCTATGCCAACTCAACAAACACCTTCGAAGATACTTGTAGAGCATCTTTATAATGACCCAGTTATGTTGTGACGTGTGATAGCACACAAGGCATTCCTCCGGTATCTGTGAGGTGCATAATCTTATAGTCGAAGGAATATGTATTTGACATGAAAAAAGTAATAGAAATAAAACTGAACAATCATTATGCTAATCTCATAGATGGGTCTTGTCCATCACATCATTCTCCTAATAATGTGTTCCCGTTATCAAATGACAACTCATGTCCATGGTTAGGAAACCTTAATTATCTTTGATCAATGAGCTAGTCTAGTAGAGGCTCACTATGGATATGGTGTTTGTTTATGTATTCACACATGTATTAAGGTTTCCGATCCGTCCAATTCTAGCATGAATAATAGACCTTTATTATGAATAAGGAAATATAAATAACAAATTTATTATTGCCTCTAGGGCATATTTCCTTCAATCTCCCACTTGCACTAGAGTCAATAATGTAGTTCACATCGCCATGTGACTAACACCCAAAGAGTTTACTAGAGTCAATAATCTAGTTCACATCACCATGTGATTAATACCCAAATAGTACTAAGGTATGATCAATGTTTTGCATGTGAGAGAGATTTAGTCAATGGGTCTGCAACATTTAGATCCGTATATATTTTGCAAGTTTCTATGTCTACAATGCTCTGCATGGAGCTACTGAAACGCCCTCGATGCGGCTATATCTCCCACGTGTCGAAGCACGACCTAGAGGCATAACCGCATTGAAAGCAATGTCGCAAGTGAGGTAATCTTCACACAACCCATGTAATACATAAGGGAAAGAGATACATAGTTGGCTTACAATCGCCACTTCACACAATTACAGGAATAAAGCATTACATCATACAAATACACACAAGGTCCGACTACGGAACCAAAATAAAAGAAGACTACCCCAAAGCTACAAAGATCCCCGATCGTCCCGACTGGGCTCCACTACCGATCAACTAGAATGAAACAACACAAAGGACAAGATCTTCAACGAGCTCCTCCTTGAGCTTGGTTGCGTCATCTACACGGTAACATCGGCACCTGCAAACTGGTTTTGGAAGTATCTGTGAGCCACGGGGACTCAACAATTTCACACCCTCGTGATCAAGACTATTTAAGCTTATGGGTAAGGCAAAGTTATGAGGTTGAGCTGCAGCAAGCGACTAGCATATATGGTGGCTAACATACGCAAAAGAGAGGGAGAAGAGAAGGCAAGGCATGATCGATAAAACTATGATCAAGAAGTGATCCTAGAACAACCTACGTCAAGCATAACTCCAACACCGTGTTCACTTCCCGGACCCCTCCGAGAAGAGACCATCACGGTTACACACGCGGTTGATGCATTTTAATTAAGATAATCTTCAGGTTTTCTACAACCGGACATTAACAAATTCCCATCTGCCCATAACTGCGGGCACAGCTTTCGAAAGTTCAAATCCCTGCAAGGGTGTCCCAACTTATCCCATCACAAGCTCTCACGGTCAACGAAGGATATTCCTTCTAGCCGGAAGACCCGATCAGGCTCGGAATCCCGGTTACAAGACATCCTCGATAATGGTAAAACAAGTCTAGCAAGACCGCCCGATGCACCGACATCCTGATAGGAGCTGCACATATCTTGTTCTCAGGGAAACACCGGATGAGCGCTCCGTACAACTAAAACCAGCCCTCAAGTTTCCCCGAGGTGGCATTGCAAAGGACTCTAGTTCGGACCAACACTTAGACAAGCACTGGCCCGGGGGGGGGTTAAAATAAAGATGACCCTCGGGATGCGCGAATCCCAAGGGAAAAAGGCTAGGTTGCGAAAGGTAAAACCAAGGTTGGGCCTTGCTGGAGGAGTTATCAGAACCAACCCGAAGAAGCAACACCGGAAAGAAGCAAACAACATGATAAACAACCAGCACATAAACATGGCATGATGCACAACCAAGTATGATGCATGTCCGGTTTAATGAAGCATGGCATGGCATGGCAAAGTGCAACAAAAAACACTAAAACTTAAGTGAGTGGAGCTTGCATATTGACGAAACACCACATGACTTATTTAGTTTGATCTCGTTTATGTACCCAACAAGATTAAATGTTGATTAACATGGCAAGAGGTGAAGCTAAGTAAAACTACCTATCTAGTCAAGTTTAAATGAGGCCGGAAGCAACGAACAAGAATTCCGGAAAAACCCCATATGCATATATTAGGTTTGGTACTGATCTGTCCTAAACACAATTTTATAGTTGTTAAACATGCAAAGTGAAGCCACCAAGTTAAACTGCATTTTTCTACCCCATTTACATATAAAGTTCATTAGAAACCGAGCTACGGTTATTTAGTTATGAATTAAAACATTTTAATAAGTTATTTAAGCAAATTTAAACAAACAACATTTTAAACATTTCAAACATGCATGAAAGTTGCATATTATGAAACTAGATGCAATTCTAAGCATTTAACATGTTTGAAACATTTTAATCCGATGCACAGTTCATTAGTTATTAAATGCATGAACAGTAAGGGGTAATCTATAAATATGCGGTTTTTCTGTGAATAGCAAAATTCGTTCATAGCAGAAAAAAATATACATCGGGCTGAATTTGGCCGGCCCAACAAGCTCAGGAGAGGGCTGGGCGCATCCTCACCATGGGCTGAGGCCCAGTCAAAGCAGTGGTGGGGCAGGCTGGATCTGTAGGGAAGCAGCGGGGGCCGGCGTGTAGTGCGGGCGACTTGGCCTTGGCGCCGGGGTCAAACAGCAGCGGCAGGCCGGCTCTCGCGGAGCGCTGGGCCTGGCGCTGGAGAGGCAGGCTGGGCCTTGGGCGGTTGACAGCAGAGGCAACCGGGCCTTGGGGGTCGCAGCCCATGGCGATCGACGGGGAGGGCGTGGTCGATCTAGAGTCGGTCAACGCGAGCGTGGCGCTGGGCCAATTCCAGATCGAAGCGAGGTGGTGGTCCAGGCGCGGGGTCGAGTGGCGCTGCGTGGGTCAACGCGAGCGAGGCAGGTTCAAGGCGCTTGAGCGGGACGAGCGAAGCTCCTCTGCTTTCGAGCAGAGCGAGCAGAGGCCGGCGACGATGGACTTGGGAAGGGCGGCGCAGAGGCTTGGCGGACGGTGGCAAGCTCGGTGCGTCGTCTCGCTGGAAGACGAATGGGACGGCGGCGGCCGACGCTGGTTCACGAATCTGCGTGAGGTAAAGGCCCCGGACGAGATGCAGCAGGGGAACGAGCCCACGGCGCGGCGGCGGAAGCTCCTGCACGTACCTCGATTGGTTGCCGCTTGGTGGTCCGGCAAGGTCCTGCGGGGGCGCTCGAGGCAGCAGGGGGTCGAGACGGCCATGGCAGTTCCTATCAGTGGCAAGAGGTCCGGCCACAGGAAGAGGCAGGGGCAACAAGAAGAAACAGGGGGAGAAAAGGAGGGTGGCGACTCATCTGCTAGCTGATTCGGGCACTCGGGAGGAGCTCGTCTCCCCAGGTCGACGAGGAGAGCGACGAGGGAGAGGCTCGATGGGCTTGGGTGGATCGAGGGGAAGCAGAGGCTGGTTGGTTCGGTGGCGAAATCGAGGATGGGAAGGAGACGGCGCTGGTTGGGCAGGTGGATCGGGGTGGATCCCGATGGGGATTTGGGAGATAAGTGCGGCGGCGGCAGGGACAACTCCCTAGTTTCTAGGGTTGGGTCCGTATATATATAGTAAGTGGGTTTTTGGGTAGGGTCTAATCCATCTCTCCGATCGTAATCGGACGGTCGCGAAAAATAGGCTAGGGAGCCCAAATAAGAAAACGGAGACATTTTGTAGATGTTTGGGGATGATCCGGACACAACGGTGGCGACAGTCTGGGTCGGGTTCGGGACAACTTCCGGACACGCGCGAGGGGTGCCACGGGCTGACGAGAGAGGTTAGGTTGGGCCTGGCGGTAGGTAGTGGACTATTCAGAAGGCCTCAGGCTGAGAAAAGAGAAGAGATAAAGGCCCGACGACTGTTTCCGGAGACCGAAAACGTCCGACATTTGTCCGGCTATAATGCCGCTATAGTTTAACGGTTGGGCTATCAAACGAACTCCGAATGCGATGAAACTTGACAGGCGGTCTATCTACACTATAATAAGACTGCGCGCCAGCTTTCAACCCATTCCGAGAAAATTTTCCGGCCACTTATAAAATAATATTTCGGACATGCCGCGGGCGCGTGCAAGTGTGTCTGGGTTCAGAACGGAAAACAGACGGAACTGGGAGACCCGGACTAATGCAAGTTTTGAAAATATGATGATGCAATGCATATGATGACATGACAAGATGCAACAGGCAAGCGAATGGCAAGACAACAACAGCGAATAACTGGAAGACACCTGGCACATCGGTCTCGGGGCGTCACAACACTCCACCACTACGAGAGGATCTCGTCCCGAGATCTAGAATGGCACCGGAGGGACAACGGAAGAGAAAGAGGAGAGGTAAAGCTAAGTTGCTTCTTTGACAAACGAGTGAAACCATGAACCTTGCAAAGATTAAACCATATAAAGAAAGAATGCAACGAAGAAGAACAAAGTTGAAAGCACTCCGGTAGGGAAGAGGAACAAGGAATTACAAATTCGGAAAGCACTTCGGTTGAAAAGAGACGAAAGACTTGATAAAATGAAAGAGCTTGAGCAAAGGGGCACAACACTCCGGTTAAATGGATAAACCAAGAAAAGAACATGATCCTGACAAGAACAAGAAGAAGGTTTGAAGAGAGCCGCAACACAATGCCTCCGGAACAGAAGTAAGAATTTAATGAACGAAGGGAAAAAACGAGAGCACGCTTACAACAATGCTAGAATGGAGTTGTTGGAAAACCAACAACGAAAAGAATAAGATTGATATGGTCTTATGGAATACATCTCAAATTATGAGGTGACAACCTGGCACTCACAGAAAAAGGAATTGGATTGATAAGAACAAGGGGACGAGAAACTAATTTCACCGGGAAGGATAGATGAAGAACTTGGATCATATATTATCACCATTAATAGCATTAATCCTTAGGAAAAAGCTTTAGGTGAAATATAACTCTAGATAACTCCAACGAATAGGTTGATGGATTTAAAATATCTCATTCTTAACAATATGTGAATCATGAAACATGAGCTCAAATTATCAAGAATGACATAATACCACCTCCAATGATACGGTAGAAAGAATTGCACTCCGGATTGCAAGATGAAGAATGCTTGATCTCCTTTGAAAAGAATCTCGATGAATCCTTCGAGAAGGAATTAAATCTTTGATGAACCATCATGTAGAGCCTTCATGAAGAACTCCGGTAACAAAAGAATGACGAAAAGAAAGAGAAGTTAAAAACACAAGGTGAAACCTTGTAATTATTAGATGGATCTTCGTGATGATATAATTGCGAGAGCTTGGAATTCCGGAAAAGAAAAGATAAAGCCTCTCGAACCAAGAATGAGATATGATGAACCACCCCGGACAGCAGAAATTGATTTTTACTTGATGAAACAAGAATAAGAATTACATTATGCTTATCCTTCACCGATAAAATTGATGACAAACAATGGATTTGGCACACTACTTATTCTCGTAGAAAGGGGTAAGATTGATATAGCGCAAACTTGAGAAGGTCTTCTGCGAACCGATGGTAGGATTGGAAAGAACGAATGAATTGATATGATAACCAAGGAAGAGAGATCTAGAAGGACCCACCATAAGGATTGAAAATGAACGAAGTAAAGGGATGAATCACTGGTAAGAATTAGCAAATGAACGAAGATACATGAGAGAGTTTAGATACAAAAGAACGAAGAGATCATGAACTGATTAGAGGATATTTGATTGATGCACCGGTAAGATTGGAGGATGATAATAGAAAGCTGAGAATAAAAAAAAATCCTGAATTGATGGACTTCGGATAACAAACTGAGAAGACTCTTGAATTGCTCCGGATAGGTGAAAAGAATTCCCACAATCAAAAATAATTATGAGAGGATGGAAACCAAACTAGAATCACGAATCTTGAAGAGAATGGAGCAAGATTGAGAGAAAAAATCTTCTTCGGTCTTCAAAATCTGAGAATTACAGCGAGAAACACCACCAATAATTGTAGAGGCACTCCGGAAGAATCAAAAGCGAAGAGATTGAGCCAATGATGAAAAGGATTTAAACCGATCTTGGAGAAATACATTTGACCAATGATAATTCATTCTTATGTCAAACTTAAAAATATTTGATAATCGCTCCGGGAAAATAAGAAGAGTCAGGTATGATCTTGGAAAAAGACCTGTGGGTTAGGGCCCACTAAGAAGAAACACCTTAGAAGGATTAATTGAAAGGGAGAATACACCGGTTAGAAAAAAATGGCTTGAATGAGATAACAACCTCGGCATAGGTTTGAACGGATCTTGAAGGAAAAGACGAGGCTTCCGAGATATCTTCAGCACTCCGGAATAATTGAATAGCGAGAAATGAATGAATATGATGAGCACCGGTATGATAAAACTTCTAAAACGAGGAAAGGATATGATCAACACCAAAAGCTTGAATTGAATCCACCGGAGAAGAAAAAGAATGATGAAAGATGAGCTAGTAGAACATCTTCATGGAAAACACCGGGTAGGAACATTGACGGAAAAAGGAATGGAGAGACTTCACAATAATAAAAGGATACTTGATTAAGAAATCCGAGTCCTCAAAGAAAAAGGGTGGGAGGGCGGGAAAACAAAGGCAACTTGGGGACGGATGAAACAAACACCGTTGAGAAGAACTGATACTTGATCTTTCGGATGTTGTAATGATCGGATCCACTTGGAGAGAAGCACACCGGTTAAAAAGGATTGACATGACAAACTCAATGATCGAGAAGGATTATTGTTCACATCGGGGTATTAGAACACCGCTTAGGAAAAGGTATGGAATCAACATTTGACTTCGAAGCAACTCGAATACCACAACTCAAAACAAAACAAAGGATTGGCTTGCAGAATAAGCCGGAACAAACATATGGTAGAGATTTCGTCCGAAGTTTTCGTGGTGGGGCCTACACGGGCTCGATCATACAGCACCATCATGTACAAGGTAGTGCACATGACATACGAAGCGTCCCCGAGTCGGCATAGCCAAGGACTCTTTAAGACACAACGAGACCACTGTAAACCAACCGTGGATAGGCGGACCACTAGACGTCGAACCCCAATTTCATATCATACATCTGTCGGAAAGATATCCTAAGAGCTACTTGAATTCCCACTTATAAACTCCCGAAATTTCCCGGTTATGCAATCTGGTGTTGGGGATACAGGGGAAGCATAATATCTCACCCAAAACTAACAAATCCTACATCCAGCTGTATCCATCCTTCAACACATTACCAAGAAACCTTCGGAAATCGTCTACCTCAACCTTCGAAAAGCATCCGTTATACGAGTTATGGCAATACTCCCGAACTCCCACCCCAGTACTGGGTGGCGTCGAGGTTATCTCACCAACAACTGCATAAAAGATATTTTCGATGTCGGCGAAACTAAACTCAGGTATTCCAGAACTGCAACGATAAAATTGTGACGACAACACCTCGGAGCTCAACTCCCCGGGGCACTGCCACAACCCCTAAATGACAGGAGGCACCAAGAACAATGTTCTCGTCACAAAACCATCGGAAAAATTCCAAGATACCCGCGTGATCCTAATTGTTTTTTTGTGAAAATTTGAGAAGAGAAGAGTCAAAACTCTAAGTCAGGATGCCTCACCAGAGCGACGAAGGGACTGAGGAGTAAAAAGTAGTCCTAACTCTCCGATATATATAATCCTAAATGACTCAAAACATTTCTAGACTCAATAACGCCAGCAATTCGATTAAGCAGGGGGCTCCTAAGGTCGGGGAAGGCTCTGATTATCAACTTGAAACGCCCTCGATGCGGCTATATCTCCCACGTGTCGAAGCACGACTTAGAGGCATAACCGCATTGAAAGCAATGTCGCAAGTGAGGTAATCTTCACACAACACATGTAATACATAAGGGAAAGAGATACATAGTTGGCTTACAATCGCCACTTCACACAATTACAGGAATAAAGCATTACATCATGCAAATACACACAAGGTACAACTACGGAACCAAAATAAAATAAGACTACCCCAAAGCTACACAGATCCCCGATCGTCCTGACTGGGCTCCACTACTGATCAACTAGAACGAAACAACACAAAGGACAAGATCTTCAACGAGCTCCTCCTTGAGCTTGGTTGCGTCATCTGCACAGTAACATCGGCACCTGCAAACTGGTTTTGGAAGTATCTGTGAGCCACGGGGACTCAGCAATTTCACACCCTCGTGATCAAGACTATTTAAGCTTATGGGTAAGGCAAAGTTATGAGGTTGAGCTGCAGCAAGCGACTAGCATATATGGTGGCTAACATACGCAAAAGAGAGCGAGAAGAGAAGGCAAGGCATGATCGATAAAACTATGATCAAGAAGTGATCCTAGAACAACCTACGTCAAGCATAACTCCAACACCGTGTTCACTTCCCGGACCCCGCCGAGAAGAGACCATCACGGTTACACACGCGGTTGATGCATTTTAATTAAGATAATCTTCAGGTTTTCTACAACCGGACATTAACAAATTCCCATCTGCCCATAACCGCGGGCACGACTTTCGAAAGTTCAAATCCCTGCAGGGGTGTCCCAACTTAGCCCATCACAAGCTCTCACGGTCACGGTCAACGAAGGATATTCCTTCTAGCCGGAAGACCCGATCAGGCTCGGAATCCCGGTTACAAGACATCCTCAATAATGGTAAAACAAGTCCAGCAAGACCACCCGATGCGCCGACATCTTGATAGGAGCTGCACATATCTCGTTCTCAGGGCAACACCGGATGAGCGCTCCGTACAACTAAAACCAGCCCTCAAGTTTCCCCGAGGTGGCGTTGCAAAGGACTCTAGTTCGGACCAACACTTAGACAAGCACTGGCCCGGGGGGGGGGGGGGGGGGGGGTTAAAATAAAGATGACCCTCGGGATGCGCGACTCCCAAGGGAAAAAGGGCTAGGTGGCGAATGGTAAAACCAAGGTTGGGCCTTGCTGGAGGATTTTTATTCAAGGCGAACTGTCAAGGGGTTCCCATTATAACCCAACCGCGTAAGGAACGCAAAATCCGGGAACATAACACCGATATGACGGAAACTAGGGCGGCAAGAGTGGAACAAAACACCAGGCATAAGGCCGAGCCTTCCACCCTTTACCAAGTATATAGATGCATTAATTAAATAAGAGATATTGTGATATCCCAACAAGTAAACATGTTCCAACAAGGAACAACATCTCCATGTTCCAACAAGGAACAAACTTCAATCTTCACCTGCAACTAACAACGCTATAAGAGGGGCTGAGCAAAGCGGTAACATAGCCAAACAACGGTTTGCTAGGACAAGGTGGGTTAGAGGCTTGGTTCAACAATAGGGAAGGCATGATAAGCAAGTGGTGGGTATCGCAACATAGGCATAGCAAAAGAGCGAGCAACTAGCAAGTAAAGATAGAAGTGATTTCGAGGGTATGGTCATCTTGCCTGAAATCCCGCAAGGAAGAAGAACGAGTCCATGAAGAAGACAAACGGACATAGACGAACGGGTCCTCACAAACGCGGACGTTATCGAACCAACCCGAAGAAGCAACACCGGAAAAGAAGCAAACAACATGATAAACAACCAGCACATAAACATGGCATGATGCACAACCAGTATGATGCATGTCCGGTTTAATGAAGCATGGCATGGCATGGCAAAGTGCAACAAAAAACACTACAACTTAAGTGAGTGGAGCTTGCATATTGATGAAACACCACGTGACTTATTTAGTTTGATCTCGTTTGTGTACCCAACAAGATTAAATGTTGATTAACATGGCAAGAGGTGAAGCTAAGTAAAACTACCTATCTAGTCAAGTTTAAATGAGGCCGGAAGCAACGAACAACAATTCCGGAAAAACCCCATATGCATATATTAGGTTTGCTACTGATCTGTCCTAAACACAATTTTATAGTTGTTAAACATGCAAAGTGAAGCCACCAAGTTAAACTATGCATTTTTCTACCCCATTTACATATAAAGTTTATTAGAAACCGAGCTACGGTTATTTAGTTATGAATTAAAACATTTTAATAAGTTATTTAAGCAAATTTAAACAAACATCATTTTAAACATTTCAAACATGCATGAAAGTTGCATATTATGAAACTAGATGCAATTCTAAGCATTTAACATGTTTGAAACATTTTAATCCGATGCACTGTTCATTAGTTATTAAATGCATGAACAATAAGGGGTAATCTATAAATATGCAGTTTTTCTGTGAATAGCAAAATTCGTTCATAGCAGAAAAAAATATACATCAGGCCGAATCTGGCCGGCCCAACAAGCTCAGGAGAGGGCTGGGCGCATCCTCACCATGGGCCGAGGCCCACTCAAAGCAGTGGTGGGGCAGGCTGGATCTGTAGGGAAGCAGCGGGGGCCGGCGTGTAGTGCGGGCGACTTGGCCTTGGCGCCGGGGTCAAACAGCAGCGGCAGGCCGGCTCTCGCGGAGCGCTGGGCCTGGCGCTGGAGAGGCAGGCTGGGCCTTGGGCGGTTGACAGCAGAGGCAACCGGGCCTTGGGGGTCGCGGCCCATGGCGATCGACGGGGAGGGCGCGGTCGATCTGGAGTCGGTCAATGCGAGCGCGGCGCTGGGCCAATTCCAGATCGAAGCGAGGCGGCGGTCCAGGCGCGGGGTTGAGTGGCGCGACGTGGGTCAATGCGAGCGAGGCAGGGTCAAGGCGCTTGAGCGGGACGAGCGAAGCTCCTCTGCTTTCGAGCAGAGCGAGCAGAGGCCGGCGACGATGGACTTGGCAAGGGCGGCGCAGAGGCTTGGCGGACGGTGGCAAGCTCGATGCGTCGTCTCGCTGGAAGATGAATGGGACGGCGGCGGCCGACGTTGGTTCACGAATCTGCGTGAGGTAGAGGACCCAGACGAGATGCAGCAGGGGAACGAGCCCACGGCGCGGCGGCGGAAGCTCCTGCATGTACCTTGATTGGTTGCCTCTTGGTGGTCCGGTGAGGTCCTGCGGGGGCGCTCGAGGCAGCAGGGGGTCGGGACGGCCATGGTAGTTCCTGTCAGCGGCAAGAGGTCAGGCCACAGGGAGAGGCAGGGGCAACAAGAAGAAACAGGGGGAGAAAAGGAGGGTGGCGACTCATCTCCTAGCTGATTCGGGCACTTGGGACGAGATCATCTCCCCGGGTCGACGAGGAGAGCGAGGAGGGAAAGGATCGATGGGCTTGGGTGGATCGAGGGGAAGCAGAGGCTAGTTGGTTCAGTGGCGAAATCGAGGAAGGGAAGGAGACGGTGCTGGTTGGGCAGGTGGATCGGGGTGGATCCCGATGGGGATTTGGGAGATAAGTGCGGCGGCGGCAGGGACAAGTCCCTAGTTTCTAGGGTTGGGTCCGTATATATATAGTAAGTGGGTTTTTGGGTAGGGGCTAATCCATCTCTCTAATCATAATCGGACGGTCGGGAAAAATAGGCTAGGGAGCCCAAATAAGAAAACAGAGACATTTTGTAGATATTTGGGGATGATCCGGACACAACGGTGGTGACAGTCCGGGTCGGGTTCAGGACAACTTCCGGACGTGCGCGAGGGGTGCCGCGGGCTGACGAGAGAGGTTAGGTTGGGCCTGGCGGTAGGTACTGGACTGTGCAGGAGGCCTCAGGCTGAGAAAAGAGAAGAGAGAAAGGCCCGACGACTGTTTCCGGAGACCGAAAACGTCCGACATTTGTCCGGCTATAATGCCGCTATAGTTTAACGGTTGGGCTATCAAACGAACTCCGAATGTGATGAAACTTGACAGGCGGTCTATCTACACTATAATAAGACTGCGCGCCAACTTTCAACCCATTCCGAGAAAATTTTCCGGCCACTTATAAAATAATATTTCGGACATGCCGCGGGCGCGTGCAAGTGTGTCTAGGTTCAGAACAGAAAACAGACGGAACTGGGAGATCCAGACTAATGCAAGTTTTGAAAATATGATGATGCAATGCACATGATTACATGACAAGATGCAATAGGCAAGCGAATGACAAGACAACAACATCGAATAACTAGAAGACACCTGGCGCATCGGTCTCGGGGCGCTCGGGGCGTCACAGCTACTCTAGCTAATTGCTCCCACTTTCAATATGTATCCAGATTGAGACTGAGAGTCATCTGAATCGGTGTTTAAAGCTTTCATCAATGTAACCCTTTACGATGAACTCTTTATCACTTCCAGAACTAAGGAATATTTCCTTAGTACTCTTAGGTAACTAAGGATAATTTTGACCGCTGTCCAGTGATCTACTCCTGGATCACTATTGTACCTGTTGGGGAACGCAGTATTTCAAAAAATTTACCTACGATCATGCAAGATCTATCTAGGAGATGCATAGCAACGAGCGGGGAGAGTGTGTCCACGTACCCTCGTAGACCGAAAGTGGAAGCGTTTAGTAATGCGGTTGATGTAGTCAAACGTCTTCATGATCCAACCGATCCAAGCACAGAACGTACAACACCTCCGCGTTCAGCACACGTTCAGCTCAATGACGTACCTCGAACTCTTGATCCAGTTGAGGCCGAGGGAGAGTTCCGTCAGCACGACGGTGTGGCGACAGTGATGATGATGTTACCTGCGCAGGGCTTCGCCTAAGCACTACGAAGATATGACCGAGGTGTGTAACTGTGGAGGGGGGCACCGCACACGGCTAAGAGAAGACTTGACATGTCTTTGGGGTGCCCCCTCCCACGTATATAAAGGGGGGAGGGGAGGTGGCCAACCCAGGGGGGCAGGTATGGGGAGTCCTACTAGGACTCTGGAAAGTTGCATGGCAATATATCTCGGAATGGCTATAGAAATGCCATAATATGTAGGTATGGTGGCTATTTTGAGGAAGGTATATGGTGGGTGTATGATACCGGCGAAAAGTGCGCGGTTTTAGAGAGGCTAGCAATGGTGGAAGGGTGAGAGTGCGTATAATCCATGGACTCAACATTAGTCATAAAGAACTCATATACTTGTTGCAGAAATCTATTAGTTATCGAAACAAAGTATTACACGCATGCTCCTAGGGGGATAGATTGGTAGGAAAAGACCATCGCTCATCCCCGACCGCCACTCATAAGGAAGACAATCAATAAATATATGATGCTCCGACTTCATCACATAACGGTTCACCATACGTGCATGCTATGGGAATCACAAACTTTAACACAAGTATTTCTCAAATTCTCAACTACTCAACTAGCATGACTCTAATATCACCATCTTCATATCTCAAAACAATTATCAAGCATCAAACTTCTCTTAATATTCAACACACTTATAAGAAAGTTTTTACTAATCTTGGATGCCTATCATATTAGGACTACCTTCTCAATTTAAGCAAATTACCATGCTGTTTTGTAGGATTCTCAAAATAATACAAGTGAAGCATGAGCGAACAATAGTTTCTATAAAACAAGACCACCGCCGTGCTCTAAAAGATATAAGTGAAGCACTAGAGCAAAAAACAATATAGCTCAAAAGATATAAGTGAAGCACATAGAGTATTCTAATAAATTCTGAATCATGTGTGTCTCTCTCAAAAGGTGTGTACAGCAAGGATGATTGTGGTAAAATAAAAGCAAAGACTTAAATCA
Organism: Triticum urartu; assembly: GCF_003073215.2. Taxonomy (NCBI): domain Eukaryota; kingdom Viridiplantae; phylum Streptophyta; class Magnoliopsida; order Poales; family Poaceae; genus Triticum; species Triticum urartu. Next base: position 712,588,036 of record NC_053023.1, read on the forward strand.
TACAAGACGCTCCAAGAAAAACACTTATCATGTGGTGAATAAAAATATAGCTCCAAGTAAAGTTACCGATGGACGAGGACAAAAGAGGGGATGCCTTCCGGGGCATCCCCAAGCTTTGGCTTTTTGGTCTCCTTGGATTTACCTTGTGGTGCCTTGGGCATCCCCAAGCTTAGGCTCTTGCCACTCCTTGTTCCATAATCCATCAAATCCTTACCCAAAACTTGAAAGTTTCACAACACAAAACTTAACAGAGAATCTCATGAGCTCCGTTAGCGAAAGAAAACAAAACACCACTTCAAGGTACTGTAATGAAATCATTCTTTATTTATATTGGTATTAATCCTACTGTATTCCAACTTCTCTATGGTTTATAAACTATTTTACCAGCCATAGATTCATCAAAATAAGCAAACAACACACGAAAAACAGAATCTGTCAAAAACATAACAGTTTGTAGTAATCTATAACTAGCGCAAACTTCTAGAACTGCGAAAAATCCACCAAATTAGGAAGACCTAGATAATTTGTTTATTAATCAACTTCAATTGGAATCATTATTTTATCATGTTCTGATGATTTTTAACAATTGTATTCGTGAACAGAAAGTTTCTGGAATTTTCAGCAAGATCAAATAACTATCATCCAAGAAGATCCTATAGGTTTAATTTGGAACAAACACTAATTAAAACACAAAAACAAATCTAACCAGAGGCTAGATGGATTATTTATTCCTAAACAGAAAAAACTAAAATAAAATTGGGTTGCCTCCCAACAAGCGCTATCGTTTAACGCCCTTAGCTAGGCATAAAAGCAAGGATAGATCTAGGTATTGCCATCTTTGGTAGGCAATCCATAAGTGGCCCTCATAATAGATTCATAAGGTAATTTAATCTGCTTTCTAGATAAGTGTTCCATGCCTTTCCTTAACGGAAATTGGAATCTAATATTCCCTTTCTTCATATCAATAATTGCACCAATCGTTCTAAGGAAAGGTCCACCAAGAATAATAGGACATGAATGATTGCAATCTATATCAAGAACAATAAAATCTACGGGCACATAGTTCCTATTTGCAACAAGAAGAACATCATTAATTCTTCCCATAGGTTTCTTAATAGTGGAATCCGCAAGGTGTAAGTTTAAAGAGCAATCATCAAATTCGCGGAAACCTAACAAATCACACAAAGTTTTTGGAATCGTGGAAACACTAGCGCCCAAACCACACAAAGCATAGCATTCATGATCTTTAATTTTAATTTTAATAGTAGGTTCCCACTCATCATAAAGTTTTCTAGGGATAGAAACTTCCAAGTCAAGTTTTTCTTCATAAGATTGCATTAAAGCATCAACGATATGTTTAGTAAAAGCTTTATTTTGACTATAAGCATGGGGAGAATTTAGCAGGGATTGCAACAAGGAAATAGAATATATCAAAGAGCAATTATCATAATTAAATTCCTTGAAATCCAAGATAGTGGGTTCATTGATATCTAAAGTTTTGACCTCTTCAATCCCACTTTTACCAATTTTTCCATCAAGATCTAAAAACCCCGAATTTTTGGGACGCCTTCTAACTAAAGTTGACTCATCTCTAGTCCTATCATTATCAAGACTCATATTGCGAAACAAAGATTTAATATGGGATACATCAATAACTTTTAGATCTTCATCTTTATTCTCATAAAAAAATTCGGTTTAGCGGCCATCTTATTAACTAAGGTGTTCTGCTTATCTGAAATTCCAGCAATTAATTTTTCGAGATGAGCAATATGATATTTCAAACCATAAAATTCCTTAGACATATCGTCGAGCTCTTTATTCATGTAACCCATAAAGCTTTTTTGTTCTTTAAGCTCGTTTCTAAAGAAATTGTTATGCTCAAATTGTAAAGTCATGAAACTTCTGATGTTATTTTCAATCTCTTCTAACTTTTTAAGGTGAAGATCACCAAATCTAGGTAGAGCCATCGTGACAAGCAAGCAATCCAACACGCGAGCAAACAAGAAGCGAGCAGAAGAAAAATGAACGAAAAGAGAGGGCGAATAAAACGGCAAGGGTGAAGCGGGGGAGAGGAAAAAGAGAGGAAAATGGCAAATAATGTAATGCGGAGGATAAGAGTTTGTGATGGGTACTTGGTATGTGTTGACTTGTGCGTAGACTCCCCGGTAACGGCGCCAGAAATCCTTCTTGCTACCTCTTGAGCACTGCGTTGGTTTTCCCTTGAGGGGAAAGGGTGATGCAGTAAAGTAGCGTAAGTATTTCCCTAAGTTTTTGAGAACCAAGGTATCAATCCAGTAGGAGACTACGATCGAGTCCCACGCACCTACACAAACAAATAAGAACCTCGCAACCAACGCGATAAAGGGGTTGTCAATCCCTTCATGGTCACTTACGAGAGTGAGATCTGATAGAGATGATGCGATAATATTTTTGGTATTTTTATGATAAAGACTAGAAGTAAAGAAAGCAAAATAAACGGTAATAGAAATAGCTTGTTGACGGTAGATTAATATGATGGAAAATAGACCCGGGGGCCATAGGTTTCACTAGTGGCTTCTCTCAAGATAGCATAAGTATTACGGTGGGTAAATGAATTACTGTCGAGCAATAGATAGAATTGAGCATAGTTATGAGAATATCTAGGTATGATCATGTATATAGGCATCACGTCCGTGACAAGTAGACCAAAACGATTATGCATCTACTACTATTACACCACACATCGACCGCTATCCAACATGCATCTAGAGTATTAAGTTCGTAAGAATGGAGTAACGCTTTATGCAAGATGACATGATGTAGAGGGATAAACTCATGCAATATGATATAAACCCCATATTTTTATCCTCGATGGCAACAATACAATATGTGCCTTGCTGCCCCTGCTGTCATTGGGAAAGGACACTGCAAGATTGAACCCAAAGCTAAGCACTTCTCCCATTGCAAGAAAGATCAATCTAGTAGGCGGAACCAAACTAATAATTCAAAGAGACTTGCAAAGATAACCAATCATACATAAAAGAATTCAGAGGAGATACAAATATTGTTCATAGATAATCTTGATCATAAACCCATAATTCATCGGATCTCGACAAACACACCGCAAAAAGAAGAGTTACATCAAATAGATCTCCAAGAGAATCGAGGAGAACTTTGTATTGAGATCCAAAGAGAGAGAAGAAGACATCTAGCTAATAACTATGGACCCGAAGGTCTAAGATAAACTACTCACACATCATCGGAGAGGCTATGGTGTTGATGTAGAAGCCCTCCATGATCAATGCCCCCTCCGGCGGAGCGCCGGAAAAGGCCCCAAGATGGGATCTCATGGGTACAGAAGGTTGCGGCGGTGGAATTAGGTTTTCGTGGTCCGTTCTGATGGTTTGGGGGGTACGTAGGTATATATATAGGAGGAAGAAGTCGGTTGGTGGAGCCACGAGGGGCCCACGAGGGTGGAGGGCGCGCCCGGGGGGGTAGGCACGCCCCCCTACCTCGTGGCTTCCTCGTCTGTTGCTTGAAGTCCACTCCAAGTCCTCTGGATCACGTTTGTTCCAAAAATCACGTTCTCGAAGGTTTCATTCCGTTTGGACTCCGTTTGATATTCCTTTCCTTCGAAACATTGAAATAGGCAAAAAAACAACAATTAGGGCTGGGCCTCCGGTTAATAGGTTAGTCACAAAAATAATATAGAAGTGTATAATAAAGCCCTTTAAACATCCAAAACAGAATATATAATAGCATGGAACAATCAAAAATTATAGATACATTGGAGACATATCAGAATCCCTAGTCCAAGTAGGATTGCCCTCTCCTTTTTCCTTTTTCAGAATAGCAACGAGGGAAAGAGAGGAGGAGTAGGAGAGGGAAAGGGGGGGGGGGGCGCCGCCCCCACCCCTTGTCCAGTTAGGATTGGCAAGGGGGGGGCGCCACCTACCTGGCCGGCCCTCTCTCCTCTGCTAAGGCCCATGTGTGGCCCATTAACTTCTCGGGGGAGGGGTTCCGGTAACTCCCGGTACTCTGAAATTTATCTGATACTTCCCGAAACCATTCCGGTGTCTGAATATAACCTTACAATATATGAATCTTCACCTCCTGACCATTTCGGGACTCCTCGTCATGAATGTGATCTCATCCGGGACACCGAACAAACTTCGGTCATCAAATCACATAACTCATAATACAAATCATCATTAAATATTAAGCGTGCGGACCCTATAGGTTCAAGAACTATGTAGACATGACCGAGACACATCTCCGGTCAATAACCAATAGCAGATCCTAGATGCTCATATTGGCTCCTACATATTCTACGAAGATCTTTATCGATCAAACCGCATAACAACATATGTTGTTCCCTTTGTCATCGGCATGTTACTTGCCCGAGATTCGATCATTGGTATCATCATACCTAGTTCAATCTCGTCACCGGCAAGTCTCTTTACTCGTTCCGTAATGCATCATCCCGTAACTAACTCATTAGTCACATTGCTTGCAAGGCTCATAGTGATGTGCATTACCGAGAGGCCCCAGAGGTACCTCTCCGATACAAAGAGTGACAAATCCAAATCTCGATCTATGCCAACTCAACAAAAACCATCGGAGACACCACAAGGTGTTCCTCCGGTATTTGGGAGTTGCATAATCTCATAGTCAGAGGAACATGTATAATTCATGAAGAAAGTAATAACAATAAAACTAAACGATCATAATGCTAAGCTAACGGATGGGTCTTTTCCATCACATCATTCTCTAATGATGTGATCCCGTTCATCAAATGACAACACATGTCTATGGCTAGGAAACTTAACCATATTTGACTAATGAGCTAGTCAAGTAGAGGCATACTAGGGACACTGTGTTTGTCTATGTATTCATACATGTACTAAGTTTCCGGTTAATACAATTCTAGCATGAATAATAAACATTTATCATGATATAAGTAAATATAAAGAACAACTTTATTATTTTCCCTAGGGCATATTTCCTTAAGTACCCTCTTGCCAAAGTCATGGCAAGCACACATCAAGTCTGGTACACAGCATAGCATACATGATAGAAACTATGGCTGAGGCATAGGGAATGACTTTCATTTTCTCTCTATCTTCTGCAGTGGTCGGGCTTTGAGTCTGACTCAATTTCACAACTTGTAACACAGGCAAGAACCCTTTCTTTGACTGATCCATTTTAAACTTCTTCAAAACCTTGTCAAGGTATGTGCTTTGTGAAAGTCCTATTAAGCGTCTTGATCTATCTCTGTAGATCTTGATGCCCAATATATAAGCAGCTTCACCGAGGTCTTTCATTGAAAATCTTTCATTCAAGTATCCTTTTATGCTATTCGGAAATTCTATATCATTTCCAATCAACAATATGTCATCTACATATAATATTAGAAATGCTACAGAGCTCCCACTCACTTTCTTGTAAATACAGGCTTCACTAAAAGTCTGTATAAAACCATATGCTTTGATCACCTCATCAAAGTGTATATTCCAACTCCGAGATGCTTACACCAGTCCATAGATGGATCATGGAGCTTGCACACTTTGTTAGCACCTTTACGATCGACAAAACCTTCTTGTTGCATCATATACAACTCTTATTTAAGAAATCCATTAAGGAATGCAGTTTTGACGTCCATTTGCCAAATTTCATAATCATAAAATGCAGCAATTGCTAACATGATTCAGACTAACTTAAGCATCGCTGTGGGTGAGAAGGTCTCATCATAGTCAACCCCTGGAACTTGTTGAAAACCATTTACGACAAGTCAAGCTTTGTAGGTGGTGACATTACCATCAGCGTTAGTCTTCTTCTTCATGATCCATTTATTCTAAATGGCTTGCCAATCATCGGGCAAGTACACCAAAGTCCATACACTACAAAAAAGACATTTCCGTGATGATACGTGTTTGTCACAGTAAGTCACATTTTCTGTCATGCATGTACATCCATGACAAATTTATGATAGAATCAAGATAGTCATACATGTGCTGTCGTAGAAGTGTTCCATGACATTGCCAAAATTATCATCACGGAAGTGTCCACTTCCATGACGATAAATCACGCGTCATAGAAGTGCTTTCGTCAAGGGTGATCGACACGTGGCATCCACCGTAACGGGACGCTGTTAAGCTATCGGGTCCGGTTTTGGATCCAATAACCCGCTAACAGCCACGACCAATGCCGATTTTCCACGTGTAAAATTCTCATTGGCTCACGGAACCACGTGTCAGCTCCGCGTTGGCACATGTGTCACTTATCCAACGAGCGAGATGCTCCTATGATACGTTGACACGTGGACCGGCCCAAAAGTGGCCCGTAAAGATTAAATGGGCCGGCCCAACTAAAGGCCCGGAAGATTTAGCGGGCCATAAAGGGCCGGCCCAACTAATGGCCCACAAGAATTTTGCAGGCCATAATGGGCCGGCCTAGCTAAAGGCCCACAAGATTTTGCAGACCATAATGGGCCAGCCTAGCTAAAGGCCCACAAGATTTTGAGGACACTAATGGGCCGTCCCGTTAACAGGCTGCCATGTTTTGGGCCAAATGCCGGCCCATATTTGATCCGGTCTATAAACAACCAGCCACGTTCCGGGCCAAATAAAGGCCCATATGAGATCCAGCCCTTTAAAAGCCTAGCACGTTCTGGGCCAAATTACGGCCCAAATCAGATTCGGCCCTTTAAGAGGCTTTGGACTAAATTATGGCCCATATCAGATTCGGCTTGTCAACTGGACTCTATGCTTTTGGGCCCACTTGCTAAAGGCCCATACAGAAATTCATCCTGGTATTAGTCGCGGCCTGTTAAAGGCCTGTTTAACATTTCGGCCCTATATTTATTTCGGCCTGTTGAAAGCCTGTCATATAGTTGGGCCTAACTATGGGCCGGTTTCATCCAGCCTGCTCACAGCTGATAATCTGATTGGTCCAAACAAGGACCGAGACAATTTTGGCCTGTTAACGGCCCGTGATGTGATTGGCACAATCATGGGATGGGGTCTATTTCGGCCTGCTGCCGGCACGTGAGCTGTTCGACACGTTTCAGGCCCAACCCACTTTTCACCCTCCTAAAAGCCCATTGAGTTTTCTTGCGAAAATAGGGTCGGCAGTTTACTCGGCCTATTAGAGGCCCAAATCTACTTGTGGGCCAGATTACATTTAGGCCTGTTAACAGACCGATTATGTAGTGATTAGCATGACGGCCCGATTATGTACCATAATTTTATAGTTTGGTAGGTTTACTGCGAACACAGGATATATATACAGTAAAATAACTGCAACATCGTTAATAATAAAAAACCTAGACTATACAATAAAGAAATTACATCCCATTACATCCACTCGACGTCAAAGTTCGCCACTATGATAATAAAGTAGAAGCAGACAGCAGATTACATACACTAGGCATCAAAGATCGCCACCAGTGCAAATAAACACGTCGACAAAATAATATACAAAACCGACAACACTTCAATAGAGTTCAAGAAAGGTTATCCCTACTCGGGAGCTGCAGTGCAAGCAGCTGAGCAAGCTGATGAGACGGCACTTGTTTGACACTTATATCCTCCTCACTCTGAAAGATAAACAAGCAGACAGATGACAGGTTGTGCACATATAAGTATCAATGCTGACAATTCATCACATTTCTTACTGACAAATAAAGTGACATAGTTTAAAATAGCATTAACACAACATGGTATTGTTTAGGTTAATACATGGCATGAAATGACATTGTGAAGGAGTTGGCAGCTTCACGACACCACTAGATTACAGATCAAGAACTCATAAGTATCAATAGTTAGTGTGCTGTAAATTTATCCCATTTCTTATTGGCAAAAAAGAGATGGTTTAAATAATAGTAGAATGATATGACATTGTTCATAGTTAAACATTGCAGAATATGACATTATGCTGTAGTGGGTAGGTTCACCACACCACTGGATTACGGATCAAGAACAGAAGCATACATGCGATGCAAAAGAAGATCACTTGCTCTGTATAGTTTAATTTACATGGTATGAAGAAGGAACTTGGTTGTACAACTGAAAACTTAAATGGAGAAGGACAAACTTTTGTTTATGAACTACATAATAAACTTTAAAGATGCAATTTGATGCAAACACCAAAAATAAACAGCTGTTGCAGTCATGCCTAACCAAATATACACAACAAAGTTTGAAGGCTTGAGAAGGACAAACTTACATTATTGGTGAAGACAGGCTCTATAAAGCCCTTGTCCATGCTGATGGGGGGGGGGCAATTCAAGAAGTTTACCACAGAATATTCTTCATAAGCATTGCCTTTATTCTACATTTTGTTAACAGTAAATATAGATGTGATAATATAAGAAAAAATGGAGAATATTTAATATAAGATGAAGAGTGATGTTATAGGACCAAGTAGCTATAAATTTAAGTACAACGATACAGGTAAAAGGTACAACCAAGAGTAATGCAGAGCTAAACTTCTTCAGGACCATCGGTGTTATCCAACCTTATGGTAAGAGTAAATATAGATCTAATGTGTAGAAAATGGAGGGCAAAGGAAAATAAGCTACAGAGTGATGGTTCATGAACAACTACCTGTCAATATAAGTACACTGATAAAGGACAACAGGTACTTACAAAAACAATGCAGCGCTAAAAATTTTCATTGGCATTGGATATATTCCACACTAATGTAACCATTCGTATAGATCAGATAATTTGGAGCGAACAATTGACAAGCAAGCTATCATGCATATTGCTGTCACATAATGAACTAGGTGTGAATGCAAGTACAGTGATACAGGACAATAGGTACTAACAAGAGCAAAGCAGCGGGCAGCATATTTGCGATATCCTGTCGTTCTTTTCAAACCGGAATTCTTCTTCAAGCTGATTTCCTAAAAAAAAGATCCATAAGGCACATGCGAAAAAGTAGAAGTTCAAATTGTCATGTGATATCATAGACAATACCTCATCCTGGGAACGAGACCAGTGCATAACAAGGTTTTTCCATTCAATGTCTTCTAAATTTAGCATAGGAGACTTCACCGGAACTTCGTTTATAGACTTGCCATCAAAGTGTGATTTCCTCAGGTAACACCGATACTATTGCAATGGTTCCTTGAAAAGTGCAAGCAAGCTTTGCTCGTCATGACTATCCAGATTGACCCTCGCCTACTTACAACAATGTAATGTAAATCATTGATATGTTCAATCAGAAGAAAACAGGAAAATAATCACCATGAATAATAGCACTTACACGTAAGTGGGACACGAAGATGTGAAAATGGTGTTTGTCTTCACTATAATCTTCCCATAATGGGAATATATGCACGTCGTCCCTAACAACATTGAAAGCATTGTCTTTAAAACTAGGAATAACTGGAATGGGGTTCCAATCTGTAGGAATTGGCCGTCTCAGCAGTTGGGATAGGTCTTTGGCCGGTGGACTTGCTGTACTTTTTGCTGGAGTGAGATTTTTTGTGGTACGGCTGGTGCTATGGCAACTGAAATCGGCATACCTTTTGCTGGAGTGCTGGTCCTGTGTGGTGGGGCTAGTGGTGTGGCCAGTGAGTATGGGTACAGTCTATTGGAGTCGGTCCTACATTTTGTGTCACTGGTTGTACAACCAATATAAGTGGGGTGCTGTCTGATTTCTCCGGCACCACCATGTTTTTCAAGGACTTTGCTGGTGCTCCTTCAGGTTCGGCAATCACCCTCTTCCTTTTTGATGTCTGATGCACAAGAATAGCATTTGAGTAGAAAAACATGGTATGATGACATATGGAATATGTATGGATGGGCATGGCATCTTGACATATATGATGAGTAAACTAAACAGATGGCGGTGCAACAAAGTAGAAGAAATGCAAGACAACATATGCAAGATACGCACAATCAATAAAACCTTGCCAAATTAGAACAGGCACCTTGATGGGTGAATAGGACAGGCCACCTGCCTTTGACTCCTCGAGGTTAGAATAGTCATTAGGATCATATTCTGAACAAGAATCTACAGGTGGGGAGCATATGAGTCTCATTGCATCCAGAATGGCACTCAGTGCCTTGGTGCCAATTTTGTAAGTCGTTGCAGTGTTCCACAATATTCTTCTGATGCGCGGATTCTGATATTCACTGTAATTACGTATAATATCTGAGAACCATGAAAACATAAATAGTAGTGAGATTATGTTTGTAATGCAGAGGATATTCTAATATAGGGGCGCCCCTGTAAACCCTTGTGTGCTATCACTGGATTCTGATGAGAGAGCTTATGTGTGCTGTAATATGGTGCGTGCATTAATATAATATGGCACAAGTACACAAAAAATAGGTTCCAGAAGTAAGGATAGTTGGCAGATGACAGGTTCATAATATATTGTATAGAGAGTTTATTGCCAAACCTTGATAACAAGAGCACACAGCAACTAGGCAGATTGTAGTGTACATAAATGGGGTACACTATAACCACGATATATAAATCAGGAAAGTGGAACTGGCTGGAAAATACGGTGTTGTATTGCCGCTACTAATTGAAAGCCTGTCGATTATAGGCCAGCTCTATCAGCTGTCGACTGCAGATGTCCCTGCTCCCCTTCTGGACAAGGAACATACTGTACGTACTTAATACAGAATTACAAAAGAGGAACATGTTAAACAATAGAAGAGGAATCATATTCTTGAGGTTCCGCTGCATTGCATACAATGTTGGTTGCCCACTCATGATGAATCACAAAGCCCAAAGAAATGCAATTCCATGCTGTCTCTCTATATGTGGCCACATGCATTTGGAAAAATAAAGTGGGAGCATTACCCGAACAATTAAATGTGTGTCTGTTAACTAATATCAGTATCATATCACAATTCATATTTGAAGAAGTAAGCTTTGGACTTATGATTGGTGTGTTGTTTAGCTTCAAGAGTGGACTGCTGCTAGTGCGACACATAGCAGCTACACACATCATAGTGTAGATATAACGGGAAAACCATAAGCATCAAGAGTAAAATCAGCAAAGTGGAACTTGCTGGAATATATGTGCTAGTATTGCTGGTACGGCTAGAAAGGCTTCGAATACCAGCTCTCTTGAACTGAAGGTGCAGTACTGTTAATATCAGTGTAACTCTCAAAGGCGACACAACTCCCTGCATTTCCTTGCTAATCTTATAGAATTCAAGTGGGCAGGCCACTACAAATCCTATTCCTATGTTTACAAAATCCTACGAATCAAAGAGGCTCGAAGAGTTCAAAGTGTCCATCACAACCGACTGTATAGACCTCTACACTGCAAATGTCCCTGCTCATCTTCACCACAAGGAACATACTGTACTACTATCATACTCCATCCGTTCCAAAATATAAGTCTTTATAGAGATTTCCTCGATGGATCACATACAAATGTATATAGATACATTTTAGAGTGTAGATTCACTCATTTTGCTCCATATGTAGTCCATGGTGGAATCTATACAAAGACTTGTATTTAGGAATGGAGAGAGTACTTATTAAAAAAGAACGGAAGAGGAACATGCTAAAGAAGAGCAATCAGATTTTGGATAATAAAATGTTCGTGGCAGAGTGCCCACACATGATGAACCAGAGCACATTAAGAATGCAACTCCCTGTTGTCTCTCTATATGTGGTGGACGTGCTTTTCAAAAGTAAAGTAGGAACATTAGCTGACCAATTACATGTTATCTGTTTTAGTAATATCAGCATCATATCAGATTCGTATTTGAGCAACATATTTGGAATTATGAGTGGCACATTGTTTAGCTTGATGGATTCAGGAGCAGTGCTAAGTAGGTACGATGATGGTATTGAATATAAAGGCATGTCTGCATGCAAGTCGCGTGACTTTTGTCATTTGGGTCAGTCGACCATTTCAGGTGGTTGGATGAAGATCCTACGTCTCCTAACCCTTCTTCTTCCTCGTCTCTGATTCTTCCCATACAGAATACAGCACGGGCCGCCGCCGAACCACCGGCCCCGACTCCCTGCCCTCCCCTGAACCGCCCCCACCGGCTGTGTTCCTCCGCCACCCCCGCCCTCACCCGCGTCGAGTTTTCTTCGTTCGGCGAGGCCCCACCACCGCCCCCCACAACCACCGTCCCAACACGAGCCCCTTCCTTCGCACCGGCAAACTCCGGCGAGCTCTGAAAAATTGACTGGCCCAATTTTGAAATTTAGTCTACTGTCATTTAACTAGTGTGGAATATAAAAGGGGAAAACCATAAGTATTACGAGTATAGTGTTGAGCATGCCATGGCGGATCTGAAGGTGCAAACCGGACAAAGGCAACTTCGCAATCAATGTTTGCTTTCAACTAGCAAGTAACTGATGGACAAGAAATCAGAGTAAAGCAGTGGCGATCTATTTTCTTGCTGCGATAAATAAGTTTAGCAAATACGAAAGAGTACCGCCTCTGGTGCGGCGCCGTGTATGAATCTGCTGAGAATTTGACGGTGCTGCGGTAGCGATGGCTGTCGGCGGCGTGGAAGCAGATGTAGGAGGGTAGACGGTGGCGGTTGGGTGCGGTGGACGAGACGGTCGTAGGAGCGGCGCTACGAAGGTGGACGACTGCGGGGATGAAGCGAGAGGACGGGATGCAAGGATCCCGGTCCGAAGCCGCGGATGAGTGAGGTCGATCTCTTGTAATGGACGACGGCGTCGGGGTATCAGCTCCGGCATGGTGAAGGAGGACGGCGGTGAATGGGGTGGCGGACGGAGGAGGCTGGGGTGGAGATGGTGTTTTGGCGCCCACGGAGTACGAAAGGGGAAATGGAGGGAGAGAGGAAGGGGGAACCATGTCTTCAGGGCGTGCTTGTCCCAAATGCGGGGAAATTTACAAACTTTGCCCCCGTTTAAAATTTCCTACATCACAGCAATATTAGTCGGTTGGGGATAGGATAGTAATCTCGCATACACCAAATATTTGCCGACGAGAGTTTGTTTTTGGCGCCCACCGTGTATGAATCGGGGAGTGTTGGGGATGCCAGGATGCCAGGATGACCACAGAGAATGCCAGGATGACCACAGAGCGGGCCGCTTTAGACGCACAAGCCTACAGGCTCATGTTGGACCAGAACGCGTCGCATGAAGTCATGAAGAGGAAGTACCGATCCCATTTGCCTTCGGTTTTCGAGGCCAGAGACCTTTTCAACACCCCAGGAGCAGGAACCAGTAATCCGCTGGAGGGAAACCGGGCGGAAGCTCCTGGGACTGGCGCGCCGGTTCAGCCCCGTCTGATGAATCCGCCTCGTCAAAACACTGTTATACCTCAGGCTGTTTCAACACCTCCGGGTCACTACTCCAACCCAATGGACAATCTTGTTGCCGCTGCTGCACGGCTGGAGGCCATTCCAATTGAAGGTGACTCGCCGCAGGCGGTAGAGACGCGACGGGTCAAGGAGCTTCTTAGGACAGCTTTGGTCCAACAGGAAGCATACTCGTACAGCCGCGACCGGATCCACTCGACCCCTCATCCAAGCCGGAGCTATAGCAGGCATATGGATGAACCGGCAGTGTCAAGTAATGAACGACGTGGAGCACCCCGCGGCAACAACCCGGCGGGTGGTGCTGATAAAGCTCAGGAAGTGGTGGACCGGGCCCGAGCGTGTAGGGAGGCCGAGTTAGCCGCACAGTATCAGGCTCGGCAGCTTACGCCGGTTCGTCCAACTATCTCGGTTGAACCTGGTGTTACTTCTAGTTCTTTGGGGGTGCCTTGCCTTGTCCCCGCTTTACGCAATGTGCGCCTGCCCAAGGATTTCAAGGGCCCGCGCAAGGTACCAAATTACACGGCGGATGAATCCCCGGAGACATGGGTGGAGAGCTATGAGATGGCCATGGAGATGCTTGATGTGGATGATGCGGCATGTGTGAAGTACTTCACCATGATGCTTGAAGGAACGGCCCGCACTTGGTTAAAAAGCTTACCAGCCAATTCTATCAGTTCATGGGCCCAATTACGAGCCCGGTTTATCAGTAACTTCAAGGATACATGTAAGCAGCCTATGTCGATAGTGGACTTAGCTGCCTGTGTCCAGGAGGAAGGAGAATTGACGACTCATTGGGTGCGCCGGGTCTCGCAGGTTCTGCATACATCAGACCGCATCAATGCTGACACCGCGGTTATAACCCTAGAAGGCAATTGCCGGTTTGGGCCCCTAAAGCTGAAGTTAGGACGGATGAAGCGACATTGCACTGACATGGGGACCCTCATGGCTGCTTTGGTAAAATATGCTGATTCTGATAGTACCAAGGATCCCGAGTCTGATGATGACAAGACAGGGAAGGGAAAGAAGAACAGCAACTCCAAAGGTCAGCAGCATCACTCGGGAGGTAACGGTAGCGGAGGCAAGCGTAAAGCGGATGGCAACATGGACTTCGTGGCTAATACCAACGTGTAGGACAATGGTCAGCGACGCAAGGGTAAACCGCCGAATCGCGGTGGAGCGCCTAACCCTAACCCGGACCACTTAAATTATCTATTGAACCAGCCCTGTCCAAAGCATGGGACGAAGGAGGTGCCAGCAAACCACCTTTGGAAGGATTGCTTCATTATGCAGGAGTTCAAGAATTCTAATGCTTTCCGGTATGATCACGGCTCCGGCAGTGGCTCAGGATCCGGGCCGGGTTACGGTGGAGGAAATTCCGGTTCAGGATTTAATGGTAATCCGGGCGGACATAACAATCAAAATAATCAAAACAACCAGGGTGGTTACAACCAGCAGCAGCAACAGTCAGGTTACCAGAGCAACCCAAAGCAGTTGAATAGTGGGCAGTACCATGTCTTCACCACTAGCTTGGACAAGCGAGACCGGAAGGGTCAGAGGCGGGCAGTCAACTCTGTTGAACCGGCCGTGCCCCGTTATCTACGCTGGTCTGAACAGCCAATCATATGGAGCAGAGAGGATCACCCTCCCCAGGTTGATAATCCGGGTCAGTTGGCTCTGGTGGTGGCGCCTCAGGTGGGAGGTTACAAGTTCACCAAGGTGTTCATGGATGGAGGGAGCAGCATTAATATCTTGTACTATGAGACCTTCCGTCGTATGGGACTAACAGATAAAAATCTCAAACCGTCCAATACGGTGTTCCACGGTGTGGTACCTGGCAAGTCAGCATATCCTGTTGGTAAGATAGCTCTAGAAGTGGCCTTTGGAGATGATCATGATTCCAGGTCGGAAACATTGACGTTTGAAGTGGTGAAAATCCAAAGTCCATATCACGCCCTGTTTGGGCGACCGGCCTACGCCAAGTTTATGGCACGGCCTTGTTATGTGTATTTGCAACTCAAGATGCCGGGTCACAAGGGGACAATAACGGTTCACGAAAGCCGTAAAATCGCTTTGGAGTGCGAGGAAGGAGATGCGGCCTACGCAGAGTCGGTTTGTGCCACCGAGGAGCTGAAGTATTATAAGGACAATGTTGATTCGGCGGACATGACTCCATTAAAAAAGCCAACTACGGAGCATGATCTGGCCCTGAAGTTCAAATCGGCAGCAGAAACTAAGCTTGTTGACTTCGTACCTGGCGATTCATCCAAGCAGTTTAGCATCAGTGCCAACTTGGATCCGAAATAGGAAAGCGCGCTCATCGAGTTCATCCGTGAGAATCAGGACATTTTTGCATGGAAGCCCTCTGACATGCCAGGTGTACCGAGGCAACTCGCTGAGCACACCCTTAATGTGGATCCTAAATACAAACCGGTGAAACAGTTCCTCTGCCGGTTTAACGAAGAAAGACGCAAGGCGATTGGAGAAGAGGTAGCCAGGCTTTTAGCAGCTGGCTTTATTGTTGAAGTTTTTCACCCTAAGTGGCTTGCCAATCCGGTGCTGGTCCTTAAGAAAAACGGCACCTGGCGCATGTGTGTTGGATTACATAGATCTTAATAAGGCTTGTCCAGAAGATCCTTTTACCCTCCCCCGTATTGATCAAATTATTGATGCTATGACGGGTTGTGAGCGTTTAAGTTTTTTGGATGCATATTCTGGCTATCATCAGATCAAAATGGCAGTTAAGGACCAGGAGAAGACGACATTCATAACTCCCTTTGGAGCCTTCTGCTATGTGTCTATGCCCTTTGGGCTCAAGAGTGCCCAGGCAACTTATCAACGGTGTGTACAAAATTGTCTTCACAAGCAGATTGGCCGTAATGTACATGTGTAAGTGCATCTAGTGCCACCCCTAGTTGGTTTTGGAGTATTGACAACAAACCTAGTTGAGGGACTAATGTGTTTGTGAGAATTGCAGGAAAACACAGGTAGAAGTCCCTCATTGATTCGGTTTACTACCAGAGATGACCCCTAAAAATGAATGAAGACATTGAAGTCAAAGGTGGTATATGAAGATATTCACATTGAAGACTATGACAACAGAAGACACGTTATGAAGCCTATGGAACTCGAAGACTTAGATCTTTCGTAGTTCTTTTCATTTTTGTTGAGTCATAGGAACCACCGTACTGTTAAGTGGGGTCCAGGAGAACAAGTCAGAATGACTTAAGTGATGCCTAAATCAAAAACCTATGTCTTCGAGTGAAGACAATGAGAGCAAATCTTGTCCAGAGCCGGACAAGTCAGCTTTGCTTGTAGCCCAAGTAAAGTTGCCATGAGAGTTCGAAATCTGACCGTTGAGACAAGTGTCAGTTCCTTAGTGACCCAGGGTCATTTCGGACAAATCAGGTCGGGTTGCCAAGTGGCTATAAATAGCCCACCCCCACAACCATAAACAGTTGGCTGCTTAGATTTCAGTGCACGGCTTTTGTCGTTTGAGAGCAACCCACCTCGAAGCCTTTGAGAGAAAATTCCTAGTGAGGAGAAAAGCCCTAACCACCCAGAGCCAGAGTAAATTGGGCATCACTTAAGTCTTCTTGTCTGTGTGATCTGAAGACTTATTACACTTGAGGACTGTGAATCCTCCAGACGGTTAGGCGTCGCGTTCAGAGCATCCAAGAGACATTGTGGATTGCCAGTGAACGAAGTCTGTGAAGGTTTGGGAGTCTACCTTGAAGACTTACCAGAGTGATTGGGCGAGGACTAAGTGACCATAGCTCAAGGAGATTACGGTGAGGACTTGGTGTCCTGAACTGTGTGTTCAGGACTGGGTGTCCGGGACTGTGTGTCCTAAGGTTTAAATACCTAGCCGCTCCAACCAGACGTACAGTTGTCACAGCAACTGGAACTGGTCCAACATATCATTGTCTTCAACGAGTCACTGGTTTCATCTTCACTTCCTTCTCTTGCTGTTACTCATTGTGAAGTCATTGCGTGCTTGCTTTATCATTTGTCTTCACAACGTGAATGCATGATCTGTTTGGCTTCATAACTTCTTCCTACTTGATCCTTATTACACTGAAGCTGTTTGTCACTGTGCTTTCACTCTATTGAATACATGACCATGGCTGGCCTAGTGTAATCTAACTTCCGCTGCATAGTAATAGGCATAATCTTCACTGTTTGTCTTCATAACTCCCAAGTTTTGAAGACTTTCATAAAAATCGCCTATTCACCCCCCCTCTAGTCGATATAACGCACTTTCAACATGCTTACGTGGATGATATCATGGTTAAGTCCAGGGAGAAGGAGACTCTGGTTGACGACTTGAAGGAAACCTTTGATAACCTGAGGACGTACAAGATGATGCTTAATCCGGCCAAGTGTGTCTTTGGTGTACCGGCAGGCAAGTTATTGGGTTTTCTGGTGTCCAACAGGGGAATTGAGGCTAATCCGGAGAAGATCATAGCCATCACCTCCCTGGCTAAACCGAAGTGTATCAATGATGTTCAACACTTGGCAGGCCGGATTGCTGCGTTAAGCCGGTTTATCAGCCGCCTTGGTGAGAAGGCAATCCCTTTGTATCAGATGTTGAAGAAGATGGATCAATTCGTCTGGAGTTCTGCTGCTGATAAAGCATTTGAGGACTTAAAGCGGCAATTGGCCAATCCGCCTATGCTCGCTGCTCCCATTGAAAAGGAGCCGTTGCTGCTATATGTGGCTGCTAATGCTCATGCGGTCAGTGTGGCTATTGTGGTGGAGCGAAAAGAGGAAGGTAAGGAGCATCCGGTTCAACGTCCGGTCTATTACATCAGCGAGGTACTCATTGAGTCCAAGCAAAGGTATCCGCATTGGCAGAAGCTGGTATATGGAGTTTTTATGGCAAGCCGAAAGCTTAAGCAATACTTCCAAGGGCACCCCATTACGGTGGTCAGTTCTGCTCCCTTGGGGGATATCATCCAGAACCGGGAAGCGACTGGCCGGATTGCCAAGTGGGCTATAGAGCTTGGGCCGCACAGATTGAAGTATGTGCCTCGGACATCGGTTAAGTCTCAAGCACTTGTTGATTTCATCAATGATTGGATGGAACTTCAAGCACCTGAAAAGCCGGATCACACATATTGGACCATCCATTTTGACGGATCCAGGCAATTGGAAGGCTCGGGGGCTGGAGTCCTATTAACTTCCCCACGAGGTGATAAGTTTTGTTACGTTCTCCACTTAATGTTCCCTTGTACTAACAATGCAGCTAAGTATGAAGCCTTGCTCCATGGTCTCCGGATGGCTAAGGAGATGAATCTAAGTCGAGTTAAGTGCTTCGGTGACTCGGACCTCGTGGCTCAACAAGTATCTGGCACTTGGGATTCCAAGGACCCACTCATGGCAGCATATCGTCGTGAGGTGGATATTGTTGCAGGTCACTTTAAAGGCTATCAGGTGGACCACGTGGACCGACGGAAGAATGAAGCGGTGGACGCTTTAAGATGGCTGGGCTCTCAGTGCAAACCGGTCCCGCCCAATGTTTTTCTGGATATGCTGCACAACCCGTCGGTCAAGCTCCCTGGTGAAGCGGATTTGGCTATTCCTGATCCGGAGGCTCAATTGGTGGCAGCTCTTCATGTCATTCCGGATTGGACGCTTCCTTACCTGGCGTACATGAACCGGGGCGAGTTACCAGAGGATGAGACTCTGGCCCGACAGATAATCCGGCGGTCCAAGTCCATGACTATTGTCAATGGCGAGTTGCATCATTGCAGTGTATCAGGGGCGTTTCAACGTTGTGTGTCTCCTGAAGAAGGCTGTGAAATTTTGCGTGAGATCCACGAAGGAGATTGTGGTCACCACGCCGGTTCAATATCTTTGGTGGCTAAAGCGTTTCGCCATGGCTTCTATTGGTTAACTGCTCATGCTGATGCGGAGGATCTGGTCAGACGATGTGATGGTTGCCAAAAGTTTTCAAGACGTGCTCATGTGCCGGCTCAAGAATTGAGAATGATTCCAATTACTTGGCCGTTTGCGACTTGGGGGATGGATATGGTTGGGCCTTTCAAAAGGTCCAAAGATAAGAAGACCCACCTCCTGGTGGCGGTTGACAAGTTTACAAAGTGGGTGGAGGCAGAACCTGTTAGCAAGTGTGATGCGGCCACGACGGTTCAGATCATCAAAAAAGTGATTTTCCGGTTTGGCTTTCCACACAGTATCATCACAGATAATGGTACCAATTTGTCCAAGGGTGCCATGAAGGAGTTCTGCGAACGGGAGCACATCCGGCTTGACGTTTCATCAGTGGCACACCCACAGTCCAATGGTCAAGCAGAAAGGGCTAATCAAGAGATCTTGAGAGGCATCAAGCCCCGGCTTATGGTTCCTTTGCAGAGAACACCGGGTTGTTGGGTAGAAGAGTTACCATCTGTGTTATGGAGCATCAATACTACACCCAACAGATCAACATGATAGACGCCGTTCTTCATGGTCTACGGAGCGGAGGCGGTTCTCCCAAGTGATATCCGTCATGACTCACCTCGTGTGGCGGCTTATGTTGAAGCGGACAACGAGACAACACGGCAAGACGCTTTGGACCCGTTAGATGAAGAACGTGACATAGCAGCCGCCCGCTCGGCGATTTACCAACAGGATCTTCGTCGTTATCACAGTCGCCGAGTCAGAACCAGAACCTTTCAGGAAGGAGATTTGGTGCTTCGGCTCATCCAAGATCAGACTGATATGCATAAGCTATCCCCACCTTGGGAGGGACCTTTCGTGGTCAGCAAGAATCTTCACAATGGGTCATACTATCTGATCTATATTCGAGAGCATAAAGACTCACGTACATCAGAGGAGGAGACCAACAGGCCGTGGAACATAGCTCATCTTCGGCCTTACTATACCTGAGCCATTGGCTCTACTTATGTACATATTACGACAATGTATATATTATGATTAAATATAATAAACCGGAACCTCAGCTAAAGCGGGGTATCTGTTCTTTTACATCATGTGTGGTTACACGGAGTTGTTCTAAAGCGGCCTCCGGTTTACCCCTTGAGTTAGCTTTTCAAAGCATCATGTTATATCACTTGGGGGCTTGGTCGTGTCCGAACCAATGCAACACCTCTTGATAGGCGAGAGCGACCAGATCACTTGGGGACTTGGTCACGTCTGAACCAGTCACGCCTCTTGATCGGCCTAAGGCCACAGAATCACTTGGGGGCTTGGTCGAACCCGAACCATTGCCACGCCTCTTGATCGGCATAAATGCCACGGTTTCATTTGGGGACCTGGCCGACTTGAACCATAGCTACACCTATCGGGAGCTTGGTCGTGTCCGACCATGGTAACGCCATCTGATCGGCTCAAATAAAGCCTCTTTTTGCAAACGGTTTTATCATTGCCTTTGCTTCACATTTTTCTTTGATAGATATTTCTTTCTTTTTGTTGCGTTTTTTAAATCGACAAAGTTTTAAGCCTGTTCAAACTGTCAATTGACGGAACACGGTCCATTTTTAATCCGGAGACTATTTGCCCGGTTTGATTTTTTATAAACATCCTATTAAGGAGTAGCACGGTGTTTTATTATAACCCGGCATGGTTTACATGGTAAACCAGCATTATATATATACAGGAGTTGCTATCTCCTCCAACAGTGTGGGTTTATAAACCTCCGCTTCAAGATTGGCCAAGCCAACTTCATGCCCAATGATGGCAGGTATTATGTATCCCAAAGATTTGATCATATGCTTAAATTTCAGATATTTTGATTTCATATATGCAGACATCATACTTCGCCTGACGGTACAACTGCGGTGGCACTTTAAGATTTTTTGTATTACAGAAAATACTTTGGAAAGTGCATCACCCAAAGGAAGAACAAGTTGTAGTAATTATGCACGAAGGCATATCAAAGTTAAGAGTATCGGCTAGCCTATTACAAGGCAACACGGTGCCCAAAATAAGATCATTGTTTTTTCGCAAAGGAGAAGCAGTTTAAACCGGCTTCCGGTTCAAGCTTGGTCACCAGCCTGGCCTGATGGTTGTGGGTCATCCCGCGCCACTTCAACTTCAGCTTCTCTACCCAGCGGCTGGAAATCAACAGTTGTCCAGTCGATTCCCATTAATGCTTGAAAGACAGCTTCATCATGGATCAGCAACGACGGTTCAATATCGGAAGCGTAAGTATGCTTACGGATTGGAGGGATAAGATTTTCCGCTTTAGGAATTGGTGCAGCTACTCGCTTATTTTGGTTGTCATATTGGGCTTGATAATGAGACAAGTTTGCTTCTTCAACCAATTGACAAGCTAGCGGACGCACCTCCCGGTTTATTGCTCGCAGATCCGCTTCACTAAATTCTGACCCATCTTCCTTCAAGCTGGGATAGCCCTGAGCCGCTTCAACAGGATCAAAATCTGGCACCCAAGCTTTTGCCCGGATTAAGGCATTGATTGCACCAGTTCGTGCAGCAGATTTCTTTAGCTCTTCAACCCGGGCAGGAAGCATCGACAGTCTCTTTAGGGTGTCCTGAATCAAAGTGGGCACCGGATTGTTGTGGGATGCAGTACATATGATCCGCTGTGCACCAGTGTACAGTTGTTCGATCAATGTGTAGGCGGCTTTCAATTTCTTCCGCACATCTGACCCCAAGTGACCAATGCGTGTCCCTGAAATATTACAAAGGGTTAACAAACCGACAGCTCTATAAGACGGCCGAATCAATCCAGAAATCAAGCCAGCTTACCAAAGATAGCAGCGGTCATGGCATGCACATGCCACTTTATGCTGGTCAGTTCGTCCACCACCGGTTTCAGTGCAGCCTCGGCATCTTCTGCTCGTTTGGTTAAAGCGGATTTTTCAGTGGCCTAATCTGCCCGTTTTTTCTTGAAACCCTCCTTAAGCTGTTCCATGGCGCTTAAAGCGCTGGTTAATTCCTCTTTTGCTTTGGAGGTTTCAGCTTGTTGGGATATCAGATTTTCTTGGAGATCGGCGACTTGGTTTTCTTTTGTCTTCAGCTCAGCCTGCATACAGACAGATATATGATTCCGCAAGCAGTACAACAATTGAAGTACCAACCACATAACAAGTTATGCACTTGGCCCTTGGGGGCTAATGTATATTTGATCTTAATCTTTCAATAGATTCTAAAGTCCCAAGATCAATACAAGTATTCAACTTGGCACTTGGGGGCTAATGACAATTACTTAAAGTCCCGGTTTAACTACGCTAAGTTGAACCGGCCCTTGGGGGCTACATCAGCGAATTCCGAAGTATGGAGATTTATATTAGCAAGTCCCGGTTTGAATGAAGATTCTAAACCGGCCCTTGGGGGCTAGGAGAATTAACAAGATTGAAATGTCCAAGCAGGGAAAAGCACATGGAAGTTACCTCAAATTTCCCTTTCATCATATTCACCAGACCAGCTTCATAATCATGGCTGGTATACAGCCGGTTCAGATAGCCAGGATGAAGATCTTGGGCATTCAGAGCAGCATAGGTCGCCAAGTCAACATTCCACTTGCCTTTGCCCATGGCAGCAAATTCTTCTTTGACGGTATGCTTGGGTAAAGCAACAGGATTGGTGGGCTCTGTACGGCCAATACCAGTAATTACAACTTCATCATCCTTAGAGTCACCGGTTTGCACTGGCGCAGTCGGTTTGTCAGCAGGCTGGGATGGACTGGTGGATCTCCCAAACCGGATGGGGCTTGTGGGCTGGTTGACAGGGCCTGAGGCATCAATAGGCCTTTCTTCAGCAATAAAATCGTCATCCTGCTGTGGTGGATCATTGGGTATATCTTCATGAATAGCCGCTTCAAGATCTGGTGTTTTACCCGATTCAGGGACGGTGTCCTCCTCGGCCGCTTTATCTAGGCGAGCCTTCTTGATCGGCCTAGGCTTGGCCCTGAAAGGAATAACAAAGTCAAAATACAGCATATGTTACAAGGTGATGTACCAGAAATATGATGATAAGTATAGCTTACCCAAGCACCGTTTTGAGCGGTGGCAGCTGAGTAGCCGATGACTCTCCAGAGGATGAGTGGGAAGTAACCTGATAATCGGAGTCAGATGGATTAAGAGGTTGACGAAAACAGCCCGCTTTAGGACAAGCACTGACAAGCAAATTAGAGACCTCTGAACGGCGTTTCCGAATCGGACTATTCGGTAAAACCGGCGGAGGTAACTACCTGGCCACTGTGCCGGGTTGTGCGGCGAGCTTCGTGCTGTTGGGTCTTCATAGGAAATTTGGGATCCAAGTAAGCAAGAGGATGAGAAAATTTAACCTTCCGGTTTTCCTGACGGATTTTTAGTGAAGGCAAAGGGTCTGAATCGGAAGAGAGAGTAATTACCTCTGCAGCATCAGCATGGCTGGCTTCGGCATCATCCTGACAAATATCATCATCAATAAGGCGCATGAAAAATAAGCCAAGTGAGTCGAGCTCTACCTCAAGGTCTGGATTACCCACATCATCATCAGGGGCCGGATCAGAAGATGCAGTGGTTTTCTTCTTATGAGCAGGCCGTTTCACGACTTTAGTCTTTGGCCGGGTTGGTCGTTCCAGTTTGTCTGTTTTTTCTGGCTTCTCCTGTGGAAGTTTCTTGCTCCAAAATGGATCATTACCCTGTTTAAACAGACACTGATATTAAACAATGACCAGATATATCAATAACAGGTTCAGTAAAAAGAAAAATCAAACTCTTACAGCTGGCGGTTTGTTGGTGGCATAGAAGGGAAGCAGGCCGGTTCGAGCACAGACGTGTTCCGGTTCATTCAGCATTTTATTCACAGCCTCTGTGATTTCTTCGTCGGTGAGCTGGATGTTAGCATGTCGCAGTGGGTCATCAACACTGCCAGTATACTCGCACATCAAACCGGAGCGCTGACTAAGGGGCAGTATGCTCCACGATATCCAACAGCGAGCGAGATCAACCCCTGTTAAACCGTTGGCCATGAAGGCTCTGAGCTTGGATAGTTGAGGAGCGTATTTGCTTCTCTCCTTGGCAGTCAACCTTTGCGGAAAGGGGTGTGTATTGCTAAGCCGCTCCGCACGAAAGCCAGGCAAAGGATTTTCACCAACAGGGGAGGTGTCTTTGCAATAGAACCATGTTTGATTCCACTCTTTGGGATGGCTGTGCAGTTTGGCGTGAGGGTATGTGACCTCTTTCCTTTTCGGAATTGCCACACCACCCAATTCCGTATTGGAACCGTCAGTAAACTCAGTGAGGCGGTTTAGATGGAAGCAGTCTCTGAACAACTCAACTGTGGGCTCCTCTTGAAAGAACACCTCACAGAGCACTTGGAAGTGACACATGTTTGTAACAGAATTGGGGCCAGTGTCTTGTGGGCGGAGTTGAAAATCGGCCCAAACATCCCGGTAAAATTTAGAACCAGGCGGCTTAAAGCCCCGGGCTAAGTGATCTATGAAAATGACAACCTCTCCTTCTTGAGGTGTGGGAGGGCATTCTTTGCCAGGGACCCTCCAATGGATGGTGTTTTTGCTGCCTAAAGCGCCGATCAGGACTAAATTGTTCAGTTGAGTCTCTGTGACGCGAGAAGGAACCCAGTTGCACTCATATACTTGCTTGGCCATGATGAAATCTACAAGATAGGTGATTCCGGTTCAAGAATGCATTGATTAAAGTACACTGGTATGTACAATGTTAAACCGGAGACAGCTCTATCTAAACTGGAGTTTTATGAAGCAACAGCATCTGGCGGTTCAACAAGGGGACTAATGATATATACCGGTTTGTTAATTTTTTCTACACCAAGTTAAACCGCCAGATCTAAGCACTGAAACAGTTGAGATTGCGGATGGATAAGTGTACAGAAACAGATTTCACAAGATTCCTCTACAGCGACGGATCTGAAGCAAGTTCAGAAAAGAAGGAAAATATTCAAGGTTCAAAAAAAGAACAGTACCGAATCAATGGGCAGAGATACAGGTAGATCTATGGTCTTGAGGCATGTAAGTGAAGGCGGATGCTAAAAACTACCGCTACACAGAGCAAAGGTTCACAGGTTCATCTAAGATCTATCATATGACTACGAAGCAGACGATGAACACTAAAGAACTTGGAAACCCTAGAACAGATCTACGGAGGAAAAGGTGAAGAACTCACCGGAGCCGAGGAAGAAACAGAAGGTCGCCGCGATGCTCTGGTACAATCAGGGTGATGCAGCGGCCAAGGTTGGAGAAGAGGTCGTCGATGGCGGCGGAGCTCCGAAGCTGGACGACGCGGGGAAGACGAAGCAGAAGGGCACGAAGGAGAAAAATAAATGACCCTTCGGTCCTATTTATAAGGCAAGGGACATGTGTCAGGCGCGAAAATCAAGGGACTGTGGGTTTGGAAACGAAGCTGTCGCCTCAATTGTCGCAGACCTATTAAACAAAAAAGGTATCATGGATAAGTTTCTTTATAACATGTGACTTCACGCCGGTTTACAACGACCAGAGAAGAGGACATCACGGCGGTTCAACAAACTACAAGAAGATGTTGAAGATGAAGTTTTTTGCTATAGGATTGACATGAACCTGTTCAAATCAATGTGGGGCCTAATGTTGGTGATATTACTACTGGGCGTAAACTGGCCTATCTGGGCCGGGTTAACTTCATCAGTAGTTAAGTATGTTAAAGCCCATGAAGGTAGATGAGGGCTTAAAGCCCATGATCGGTTTAAGGCCTGTAGCCATAAACCGGCGTCGGTATGTAAACTTGTATTGTAAGTTAGGAATAAGTAGAGACCAAACCGAACACGTATATGAGCCAGTGTTGGGACTCTGTAAACCGACGGGCGTCACCCATGTATATACGGGGGACGACCCGGCGGCAGTTCAAGGACAACAGACAACAACTCGAGACTTAGGCGAAGCTTGTTTGCTCCCTAGTCATCGAAACCCCATCAATTCCATCACAACTAGACATAGGCTTTTACCTTCATCGAAGGGCCGAACTAGTATAAACTCTCTTGCGTCCCTGTGTCCGCTTTAACCCCTTCAAGCTAACCCGTTGCGATGGCTCCACGACTAAGTCCTTTCACGAGGACATCTGCCATGACAAAACGACGACAGGGAGGGAGTCGATTTCGGCCGAGGAGACACTGTGTTTTGGTGCCCACCATGTATGAATCCGGGTGAGAGGCGGGTATGTCACGTTTGAGTGAACTTACAAACCTACCCCTATCAAAACCTATAGAAATCGAGCCGATAGGCTTTGCGTGTCAGGATAGGCAATAATTTCCATCTCGCAGATTTTGGTTTCGGGCGGTTACTGCGACTTTCCCCGCTTCGTTCAAATTTTTGCAGAGCAAAAGTGCATGTTTACCGTGCCAACTAAATTCAAATCCAGTTTGTATTCTATTTTTGTTCGGCCAGGATCCATTTGCGATTCGAATAATATTCTATATACATCAATTTTTATATATACTTTCAAAAGCATAACATAGAATTCTTCACCTTTATATGTATATAATATGATTTAAAAATACAATGATCTCAAAATCATAAGGTTTAATTCAAAAAAAATTAAACCAAATTATGTTCTACTAAAATGGATGGATCAGTAATATCTACATATTAAATAACATAGATGAATGTGAATTTATATGAGTATGCATGTTTGATAGCTCAATTTTGGTTCAAGTATGAATTACATGTATCATCATCTCGAATTCAAATATTTCAATCCCTTTTATGTTGATTCCTTTCACGCCCATCTCTTTGGCATGCTCCTTCATGTAGCTATCATTCTCTTTTCCCCAGCTCAGCCGCACGCTCACTTCATGTTTCTCCTATCTTTGCAAACATGGTCTCTCGACGTCTCCCTTGAGAAGTATCACACTCTGCCTATCATTATACATTACACGGTTTTCATTATCTCTCACGTCTCTACCGTTCTCTGGTATCACTAGGTACCTAAGCTTTCTTTTTCACCGCCACACACACAGTCTCGCTCGTCTTTCACTTTGTCTTTCTCTCTATGGGGTTATCTCACACACCCTATATGTCTCTAGATATGACTCATACCACTAAAATTACTCTCTCCTGCAGACACAACATTTGTTGGGGTCTCCTTTACGTCTCCATCCCAGTTATAAACTGACATTATTCATTTGTTTACCGATCATACAAACTCCCCCCTCCCCCGCTCTCTCTCTCACACACACACAGCTCCTGCGCCCACTCCCCTTCCCGACTATCGTCTCTCTCTCTCTCTCACACACACACACACAAAACTCTCGCTTTCGCACCCCCGACTCGTATTTCTCTCACATCATTGATCGACTAGCCTCCAGATAGGTTTATACACCCACACACTCGTGCTTCCACTATCGCATACATGTCTCTCTCGCACTCCTTGTATCTATGTAGATTTTTCGTCCCTTCTTGAGACACGCCCTCTCGATCATGCACACACACACACTATCGCCTCATTTTAAGCCGATACCTCTCGCACACACGCTCTTTGTGTCTTTGTCACACATGTACTCCGTCCTCCTCCTCTTCCCCTCTCCCTCACACACACAACACACACACATATGGGCTTTTTGCAACAACTAGCAAGATGCCCATGCGTTGCACGAAACATCAAGATGCATTTGTATGAGTAGTTTATCTTGTGGGAGAAAAGGATGAACGAGGGAAGACCTTATTTGCAAATGTGGAGAGGGCTGTGGGTATCTTTTTGCAAAATTGCCATAGTTTCCTTCCTATCCATTAGATATAAATCGGACGGCCTATATAGCAGGATGGCAGGCACACCATCATCACCAACTCTATTTTTTTATCTCGAACTCTTATAAAAATCATAGTCGGTGATGATGGTGTGCCTGCCATCCTGCAATATAGGTCATCCGATCTATATCTAACGGATAGGAAGGAAACTATGGCAATTTACCCGCACTCCTCTCCACATTTGCAGATAAGGCCTTCCCTCGTCCATCCTTTTCTCCCACAAGATCTTGATGTTCCGTGCAACGCATGGGCATCTTGCTAGTAAGAATAGAAATTAGAGATATACCACTTCTCGAATCTTGAAATCAACAACATTCCTCCCTTATCTCATCAAAACCGCCAAAGGAATATATTTTGAGTGAAACAGAAGATATTTTTAGTTATACAAGTCTTTCGAAACTAGACTCTTTTTTCTATCATATCGGTGAATATGTATTAATCTACTTTGATCGTGTTGCAACGCATTGCCACAGTGCTAGTAGTTATTACTACTGTATAATTTTTTGGACAACAGACAAACGCTGGAGTACATATATGAAGAGAAGAGGCGCACGCACGCAGTCGGTCTCTTACTGTCTCACACGCATGAGAGTTACATAAAGGCCACGTTAAAAAATAAACCCTAAAACCCTAGGTGCACGATTGCTGCATGCGCGGGTACCGAGTACGTGGTGGAGCACACCTTTGTAGGAATAGTCAGCTCGTGTGACAATTTGATCCGTAGGAGTTGATGGTCTGGACCAGAGATGAACGACCTGGAGGCGGTGGCTCGCTAGTTGCCACAGATCGAGTAGCCACGTTTAAAATATCATTTTTTAGCGGGGTAAGAGTTCTGATTTTCAAGGGCGTGTTATAAGTACTTAAGTAGTTTTTAGAACGATTGGTATGGAGCAAAAATGGAATTCATAACTACTACCTCCTTGGCGTATGGTTGTATGGGTTTATGTTGCGAGATGTTGAACCTGGTAGTTCTAGGGCAAATACTATGGTTTAGATGTTGGTTTTAGTAATGAAAATCCGAAGGGGGAAACCCTTCTTTGATAAAAAAACTACTACCTCCGTCCTGGTTTACTAGTCCCCATCGTATTTTGGGTCAAAGTTTGTCCACGAATTTCTACACTCTTATAAAAAACAGAGTTGGTGATGATGGTGTGCCTGCCATCCTGCAATATAGGCCATCCGATTTATATCTGACGGATAGGAAGGAAACTATGGCAATTTTGCAAAAAAGGTACGCACACACCTCTCTAGATTTGCAAATAAGGCCTTCCCTCGTTCATCCTTTTCTCTCACAAGATAAACCAGTCATACAAATGCATCTTGATGTTACGTGCAACGCACGTGCATCTTGCTAGTTACTTGTGAAATGTGAATGGAAAACGAGATTTTGTTATACCCAAACAAAAAAGGACTGGAGGTAGTGATTTCTCTGACACGCACACAACTTCTCATAGCGCAGGCATTGAATCAGTGCGCCGGCCAAGAGGGCCCCACTCATGGCAGGCCAGGCTGAACACGCCTCCTCGCCACATGCAACCGGCTTCAGACTGCCCCGCCTGCCTCCAATTCATCCGCGCGTGTGCCGGCAACACGTCCTTCCGCGAGCCAGCTGGCATTTTAGAACACAACGTCGGCGGTTGGCTCCTCTCATCCGCTCGATATTTAAATGAGGCCAGACGCCTGGCAAGAACCGCACCACACCGCTGCTCCCCATATCCTCCTTGCACCATTTTCTCCACACTCTCCATAACATGCAGTGAGCAGGAAGATGAGTTCTCTGGCATAAAAGCCGGATTGGTGCCCGACAAGCCAGGCAACTCGTTGCCCCACCTCCCTCCCCGCCCCAGGCCATCAGTACGATGGGCGAGGCTGCAGGTAGGCAAGCGGAGGAGCAAGCCACTGCTCCAAGCTGGCCCTTGGCGCATCAACTCGATGCTCCAAGCCTGCTCACAGAGGAGTGGCCAGTTGCTGCACGCCGGCACATGGCGGACCACGACGTCCAATGCACTGTGGTTGGCCGCGCCATACGACGCAGATGTTGGCGGAACCGCGACATGTTGGCGGAGGTGGCCAACACGTTTGCGGCCATTGCTTACACCAAGGAATAGTAGACCACGGGAGCCGCCGCCGCTCTGAACCCACGAATGCTACGACCACCGCGTCGCCGGCATATGCACCCGGTGTGTTGCCCGGTTTGGCTCAAAACATCATGGACCCCAGCCGCGGCCGGCATTAGAAATTATACCTGCTTCTAGAAGTTATTTGCAATTAGTCAAAAAATGACCAAAATATAATTAATTACGCATGTTCTTGACTTGTTGTGCTCGCACTGGTAATAGGAACTAGAGGTTTTTCTTTATTTATAACTCTCCTCACATTTTTTTGGCTTTCAAGTGAATCACGGTTGTGGACATTATCTATGAATGTGAAGATATCTGTGAACATGAGTTTGATGTGCAAGTTGAACTTGGAATGTTGGGTTTGTGTGTGAACTATACCATGTCCAATGCTTCGTCTGTTATTGTTTGGAAAGTAATTGCTGTTATTACATGACCCGAAAAAAAATTATTTTGTGCCACATCAGTAGATGCACGGACATCACAACAGGCATGCTAACTGGATAAACATTTGAACCTAGCTATTATGAAGGAAAATTTGTATTGACAATAGTTTTAGATAGAAGGAGACGCCTAGCCTGCTCTGCCTCTGCTAGCTTCTTTCTGGCTTCTTCCATCTCTTCTTTCGCTTGGGTGAAGAGAGCATCGAATTGCTCTTTTTGCTTCTTAAGGAACTCAGCTACATTCTCAAGGGCTGCTGCACGCTTTCTTTCAGCCTTTACTAAAGCCACGACGACACGAACAGTTGACGTCTCCATCTGGCTTGTCTGTAATCCAGCATCATTAGGGAACTGGCACCTTGTGTGTAATCCAACCTCATTTTGGAAACATGATCTCGAGGTTGACCATAC
Source organism: Triticum urartu (assembly GCF_003073215.2). NCBI lineage: Eukaryota > Viridiplantae > Streptophyta > Magnoliopsida > Poales > Poaceae > Triticum > Triticum urartu. The sequence goes on from NC_053023.1 coordinate 712,618,991, forward strand.
TTCCCTCCTTGCAGGAACTGCATCCTGACACGAAGTTACTTCTTTTTCAGATCAATACTTAGAGCAACCCAGATCCATTTAGTAGAAGCCAGATAAACAGGACCGGAGAAGTGAATTCTAAAGGAAAAATATAAAAACAGACTACAAGGTGAGAACACCCACTTCCTACATCAAGCTAAAAACGAAAGCACTAGGATGATTAAGACTCTTCTTATTACACATCGAAGAACACGAGGCTAAGAGAAATAGAAACTACAACATATAAACATCAAAGAACATGAGGCTAAACGAAAGTAATTGAAAGGGTGTTACTTACCAAAGCTTGTTTTATAGGTTCGGTGCAGCTCCTCTTTAACTTGGCACACTCCTTGAAGATGTCCCCAAGATCCCACATTTGGTCTTCATTGCTGCTCTGCATGTTTGCACTCGTGGTTTTAAAATCTCAACATGGAAAGAAAAATATACTAGTAATACTCACGCATCTTGTGGGCAGCATTAAAGCACTCGTCTGCCATGTTAGAGCATCTCCAATAGAAGCGCAACACGCGGCGATTTAAAAAGCGTTTATAGTGCTGAGATCGAGAAGTAGAGATAGAGAGTAGAGACTAGAGAGTAGAGACATAGATAGTTCTCAGCATAGATATAGCATAGATAGATAAAAAAATAGATAGTTCAACTCCTCCTCCTCGGTGATGTCCTCCTCCGACGTCTCAATGTAGGCGTGAAGATACCGATTGTCGTCGCATTCCCAGGGCGACGCTGCTCCTAGCCCCATGTTGAATTGAGCGTTAGCTTTTCGTGTATGCTTGTCCTCGCGATAGGCGGCTCGCTCCGCCCTCCTCTTCTCCCTCTCTGCTTTCCTTAGCACGTATAACTCGCCCTCATTGATGATGTCATGCGGGAAGTGTTGGCGCCACAGCACCATGGCTTCCCCGTCCATCTCGACGATGCCGATACGGTGCTCTCACCTCCGGTTGTCGGGACGATCCTCGTCGGTGATAAGCCGTGGTAGAGGCGCGAGCTCCTGCGCCCGCTCCCGCGTCGGCACGTTGGGGAAGTTCAATGTTCTATGAGGCCACCGGAGGTGCCACGCCGCCACGTCGTACATGCGGGCGGCCTCGTTGGCGGTGTCGAAATTGCCGAGGCCGCGACGCGTCCCGCGGAACCGGATCTCGGCGAAGAAGCCGCCAGAGGGGCGCGCGCGGATGCCGCGGTATCCCCAAGTTTCCCGACGATGCGGCGGCATGGTGGCGTGGCGGCGGCGAGGTGAGAAAGAGCGGGGAAAGAGCGGTGGCGAGGCGCAGAGCGGGGAGAGAGCGGTGGCGAGGCATAGAGCGGGGAGAGAGCGGTGGCAAGGCACAGAGCGGGAAGGGACCGGTGGCGAGGCACAGAGCGGGGAGAGAGCGGTGGCAAAGCACAGAGCGGTAGGAGGGCGTTGGATTTTATAAAGCGCGCTGGACGCCGCGCGCCCGGCCGCTTTTTCCTATGCGCGCGCGATCCTTTCCCGACGTCCCTGCTATCTCTACTCTCTTCTCTTCCATTATATTTATTTAATATTTAATATTTATCTCTACTCTCTTCTCTACTGTTATATTTGTTTTATATTTAAAATTTATCTCTACTTCTCTACTCTCTACTCTTTTTTTCTACTTTTTTCTCTATCTCTATCTCTACTCTTATAAAAAATAGAGTTGGTGATGACGGTGTGCCTGCCATCCTGCAATATAGGCCGTCCAATCTATATCTGACAGATAGGAAGGAAACTATGGCAATTTTGCAATAACATACCCGTAACCGTCATCAAATTTGCAGATAAGGCCTTCCTGCGTTCATCCTTGTCTCCCACAAGATAAACTACTCATATAAATGCATCTTGATGTTCTGTGCAACGCATGGGCATCTTGCTAGTTTCTCTACTCTGATAAAAAACATAGTTGGTGATGATGGTGTGCCTACCATCCTACAATATAGGCCGTCCGATCTATATCCGACGGATAGGAAGGAAACTATGGCAATTTTGCAGAAAGATACCCACACCCCTCTCTAGATTTGCAAATAAGGCCTTCCCTCGTTCATCCTTTTCTCCTACAAGATAAAATACTCATACAAATGCCTCTTGATGTTCCGTGCAATGCATGGGCATCTTGCTAGTTCTAAAAAACTATACATCATTTTCCACACTATTGGTTGCCGATGAAGAACCTACCCAAGCACAGCGCGATACAGGAGCGACGCATAATTACAAGCTGATATTCTGTTGGACAATGGAGGCTATAACCAATTACTTTTACCGAAACAATAGCAACCAAGAAATTTGAAGGATTGGTATGAACAGAATTGGAACTTCACGTGTACTTCTAAGTGATTCAATACACACATACACTACTAGGGAAAACCTTCTACACAGAAGTTTAGCAGTAGCGCGGTTTAAAAATGGTATAAAAACCGCGCTACTACTAAGTTGATAGTAGTAGCGAGGGGTATAAACCCGCGCTGCTACTAAGTGGTGTCCAACAATGCCCCGCGGATAGGCCATAGTAGTAGCGAGGGGTATAAAACCGACGCTACTACTAAGTAAGTAGTAGTAGCGCAGGTAAGACCCCCACGCTACTACTAAGCGTGTCCACCCCGGCCCGACCCACACTCCCACCCCACCACGAACACATGACTAAAAACCAGTGTTCCTCGGTCCACCCCACCCTGGCTCCTCTCCCCACGATCTCCTCGCCGCCTCCACCACCCACCCCGGCCAGTTCCGGCGAGCATCGGTCGTGCGCAATATTCCCCCAAGCTCCGCCCCTCCATCCAGATCCGACATGGTTGCAGTTCCTACATGGCCACCCTCTTCTCCACCGCGCTCTCGCACCACTTCATCCCGCTCCTCCGCCGCCTCCTTTGCCTGCGGCCCGCTGCGCGCCGTGTCGGCGCTGCTGGTGCCGCGGAGGCGGCTCCTGCTGCCCATGGCCATGGGGGACGCCGGGGGGGACAGAGCGAGGGCGCCGGGGGAGGATCTGCCATTCCCGGTGACGGCGCAACAGAGGAGGAGCTGAGCTGTTGTGCGCGCCGGACAAGGAGCTCAAATCCTGCTCCGGGAGGCAACGCACAGGAAGTAGCAGCTGAGCCAGAGGAGATGCATGGGAGGGAACGCGTCGTTGCCGTCCGCCTGACACCCCCGCTTCTTCTCCGCCGTCGGCGTCGTCCCCATGATTCAGCTGTTCTCTTGCCAGATCTGAATGAACAGGGCATCTCAAAGGTTCATTCTCTAGCTAAGTACACTTCTGATTTGTTTTTCCTCCTTCATTAATTGCAAAGGGGATTAATCACCGCTATCTGATTCTGCTTGTTGTATTGTTGTTTTTGAGTAAAATTGGTATGCCTATATGTAGAGAGTTTTGTAGCTAACTGATGAAAATAAAATGTGGCATCTCAGAAGACTTTTTGTTCGTCTGAATCCTAAAGCTATATGCAGATGCGTATATGGGGAACTTAGGGGAGCATTAAGATTAAAACATGAGGGTCAGTTTCAATAGATAGTAAGATTAAAGCGCCAGGGTAAATTTTTACTGAAAGTCAAATTGCTGTATATTTCTTCAGTGGGTGCATCTGCATCGGGCAACCCAACTTCTTCACCATGATTGAGCTGATCAATCTTCACATCTGAATGAACAGGGCATCCATCCATCTCAAAGGTTTATTTTGTACGACTAGCTAATTAAACTTCTTATTTGTTTTTTCTTATTCTTCCTTTAGTAATTGCTAGCTGATTCTACTTGTTGTACTGCTGTTGGTGTGAATCCCATTTGAAAATTGCTTTGCCTGCAACTACAACAGCAACGCCAGCAAAGTAAGGAACGCTAAGGCTAGGCAGAGCAAGGAAGTGGAAGGATGACCATGCCATGGGGGCTGGTGGCGTACATGGTGGACATGGTGTGGGCTGTGCTCGCCTGGTGGGTGTCGGCATGCCTGCTGGTCGCCAACGAGATCGCTCGCGGCATGCGGGCCGGGGAGATTGGCCCCTTCGTCGTGGGGTGAATCTCACTTCGGGAATCCTCCCTTCTAACTCCTTCATGCAGGTGCTCTGCTCTGAACCTTCTGCTCTAGTTTCTTTGCTAGTAAATTGATGAACATGGGGATACATTTTTTGATTACCCTATCTGCTCTGTATCTTGAAATACACGCTGGCGATGTGTTAATTGGCTCTGAGATTTGTGTTTGCCAAATATATTCAAGTACCTAACAAGAGGCTAATGAGAGACTTTATACAGAGTAGTTTTATCTTCTGGATATATGTTATTTTTCTTCTGGATAAGATAAGATGTTCTTATACTGGTATAGGTTATACTATACTGGTATAGGTTATTTTTCTTCTGGATAAGATAAGATGTTGTAAAATAGTCTCGGCTTGAACTAAGTTCAAATTGGTTCAGTAAATCACTACGCAAATGAATGCTCCATTGCAGCAGAGCTGCACATGGACGTGGAGTTGTTATACAAGTGAATGTTGTTCTGCACTTTTGCTTATTGTACGCTCCTCCTTTTGCCCATTTTATTTCCTTAGGCAACGTACTCTGATTCAGCCAGGACATCACACGACCGTGCTTTGTTTCTTCTCAGGTCCATCCTGATTCGAGCTTCCTGGACAGCAACAAGGCATGCCTTGGCCGCCATTGAGCAGAATGCCGCTGGTGGCCAGCGGCGACAGAGTGCCGTCTCAGCGGATAAGGGAATATCAAGCGAGACATCATCATCATCAAGCTAGCATGGGAGTTTTTCCTGCAAGCAAGTATCTCATTATCCTTACCTTCATCTGAACCACACTTGCATTTTTAAATCTTTGGAGATGGCGTAGGATAAGGCCCAGATGAACGCTTGTGGAAATATTACAGCCCCACTGTTAGGAGTACAAGTTAAGTCCTAACAGACTGGGCGTAAGTGGATTGGTTTGCCTTTTGATTAGTATATAAGTAGATGGTAGCAGACCTGGACAAATAACATTAAAAATAGACTTCGCCTATTCCCTGTTTTGAAGAGCAGTGGGAATCAATTTTGTGATGTCCTTTGTTGGCGATTTCCCTATCCATGAAATGATAAATTTGAACAGATGTTAACTGTCAAATATTTCAAGCATATATAGCTCAAATACACTAGTATTTCTTGAATGCACCAAAACAAGAAGATATCATGAACACGTACAGCTAGGGTATGCATTTAGTAGGTGTTTTCCGTTTTGAAGATTCATAATAGACTAAAAGAGACATAAATTGAAGAAAATACCCTACTGGATCTGCACGAGGGCGCGAACTAACAAGTTTTCACTTTCTCGACTGGGTGCAGGGTGATCGACGAGGACTACTGCGGACCGATGGGAGTCGTGCTCTTCAACTACTCGGAGGTAGACTTCACCGTGAAGCCCCGCGACCGCGTCATACAGATTATCGTCCAGGTGATTATGACGCAGGAGGTCCCCGGGGTGGAGAACCTCGATGCCACCGTCCGGTCACCAGGTGGAGGACGACGCCATTGTCCGGAGTTCCTCAAGGTGGAGGACCTCGACGCTTTGTACATACATCTAGAGAAGCGGTCTGGTTAGGTTGGTGGTGAAACGCTAGGGAAGGTACCAACCTTTTGATGATGGTTGTGTGCGTCCTCGTGATCTCTTCGAGTTGAGATGTTCAATGTTGCATCCATGAACACTGCTAGTGTTAAGATGGTTCTGTGAAATTTATTTTGCACTGGACGTGTCTCTGATCTCCATTCATGACTATTGCATCTATTTTTATTTTTTTAATTACTAATTTGTTACTAGTAGCGTTGGGAAAAAAGTGCCCTACTAGTATTTAGGATACTAGTAGCGCCGGTTTTATAGGCACGCTACTACTACTTCATTAGTAGTAGCGCGAGTCTATAATAGCAGTAGCGTGGGCGGCACACGCTACTACTAACAAAGTTAGTAGTAGCGTGGGTCTCACCCACGCTACTACTAACTATTAGCTGTAGCGCGGGTACCCGCGTTGCTAGTAGCCTTTTTCCTAGTAGTGATAACCAATCGAGGAGGAGAATGATGGTCGCGGCAGCCTCTGTGCATCATGGTCGGCAACGGGAGTCAGTTCATTGTCCACGATGGTGGTGCTTCTGTGCTTGGCGTCGGCTTCCGGGAAGCAGATCCGAGACCATGGAAGCACTACAAACAAAATACACTTCCGTGATGATACGTGTTTGTCACAGTAGGTCGCTTTTTTGTCATGCATGTACATCCATGACAAATTTATGACAGAATCAAGATAGTCATACCTGTGCTGTCGTAGAAGTGTTCCATGACATTACCAAAATTATCATCACGGAAGTGTCCACTTCCATGACGATAAATCGCGCGTCACAGAAGTGCTTTCGTCAAGGGTGACCGACACGTGGCATCCACCGTAACGGAACGCCGTTAGGCTATCTGGTCGGGTTTTGGATCTGATAACCCGTTAACAGCCCTGACCAATGGGGATTTTCCACGTGTAAAATCATCATTGGCTAGAGGAAACACATGTCGGCTCATCGCCGGGATAGATGTCATCCACTCATTGGACAGAAGGCGCCTATGATACATCGACACGTGGCACGGCCCAACAAGTTTAAATGGGCCGGCCCAACTAAAGTCCCACAAGATTTTGCGGACCATGATGGGCCGGCCCAGCTAAAGGCCCATGAGATTTTGCGGACCATAATGGGCTGGCCCAGCTAAAGGCCCACAAGATTTCATGGGCCATAATGGGCCGGCCCAGGTAAAGGCCCACAAGATTTTCGTGTGCCATAATAGGCCGGCCCAGGTAAAGGCCCATGGTGACTCTAGCCCGTAATGAACAGTAATTTCCTTTATACCCGTTAACGGCCCGTGATTTACATGGGCCGTTTCCAGCCCGTGTTAGCTTTCGGCCTATTGACGGCCCATATGTTCTTGGGCTCCTTTTCGGCCCTCGATTACTTCCGGCCCGTTACTGGCCTATTCCCCTAATGGGCCAAATTCGGCCCATGGCAAGAGTTGGCCAGTTACTGGCCTGTTCCACTAATGGGCCAAATTCGGCCCATGGCAAGAGTCGGCTCATTACTAGCCTGTTACCCTAATGGGCCAAATTCGGCCCATGGCAAGAGTCGGCCCGTTTCTGGCCTGTTAAACCGTTGCGCCGTTTCCAGCCCGTCCTATATTCTGGCCCATTAACGACCCATTATGCTTGTGACAGAATTAAGCCTTTGCTATCCTACGGCCTATTAACGGCCTGGGCCGATACCAATTACGCCCGATTATGGCCCATGTAGACCCATTTATCCGACGGCCCGAGGCCCACCGATTACAGGCCCATTTATCGATGGCCCGTAGGAGACCCATGGATCCTACGGCCCGTATATGGCCCATGGTAGTTGCGGCCACTAGCAAACCAGGGAAAAAGAAGACTAGGAAATAAATAAGGCCGAAACTAACGCTAGGCTATTAAGGCGATTGCACATATTACATCCACTCGGCATCAAAGATCGCCACCAGTGCAAATATAGGGAACACCCTACACTATACAAAAATGGCTTACTGTTTTCTTCAGGCGGTGGCTGCACGTTAAGAATAAATTTTGTATCGCACCAAAACAAATTACAACTATATAACAAAAGGAAGGTTGGCATAAAACTTAACAGTCTAGCAGATAAATGCACCACCAAAAGTTCAGAAGCTTAGTTCATTTGACCTGACTGTTACGTTTTCATGCTGTATTGTCCGATGGAGCACCATAACCCTCGCCTTCATTTCCCCTAGGCTCCTGAACAACATATCAAATGTCTGATAGTCTGGTTTCAAAACCATGCATATCTTGACGACATTGAGCAATGTTTCTCCTTGTTTCACAAAGGGTCTCTGTTAGGGAATGGACTTGTGTCTAGAGCACAGATACAACATTGCTTTGAGCTTGCATATCTTGATCATGAGGCAGTTTGGACGATATTGCCTTAACAACCAACCCAGTATTACGCGGGAACGTGCTTTTGGCACTGTTAGTGGACAGGTACTGACCCACTGCAGCAAGAGCTGACATTGCGGTTATAGTTGCCTCGCCACCTTCAAAAGGTGGCGGTTCCACCATTCTTTCCATAGCTCGCTGAAAAGTTGAGGTTTTACATTAGTAGTACCAGAACAGAAGATATTAAGGAGGCAGCAAAACCAAACAAAATAGCTTTGGTCTATATACAGAACTTATTCTGGTGAACCCATGTAAAATATTAGTTGTATTTTATTGCAAAGTACATAATAAAACCAGGTTCTAAAATATGACCATGTACCATCGCTAATGTATTGTCTATTTCTTCACATTGTATTGAGGGCTAAGGATAAAGAGACAAAGTTTATAATACGGTAAGCATAGTATGACATCATTCATATCACAAAACAACTGAGAACAGACAAAAAGGCAATTGTAACATTGTGTGGGCAAGTCCAGCACGGAACTAGATTACGGGTCAAGATCAAAGGAACATCACTCCTCTCTTTTAAACCTTGTAAGGTGCAATGATACGCTAAGACAATTGTGTATAAAATTGAAAGGAGTAATAGACATTGGCTGTAAACCATGCAGTTCAAGGCACAAGTCAGAGTAAGTAGTAGTTAAAAGGCATGAGGATTAAGGACTTACAACAGCGGCTTTGACTGGTGTAGTCATGCCCTTCTTCTTGCTGGTGTGACAGTCCTTGAAGATTTCCACGGCATTTGGTTCAGGTACTTTTTGGTCCTTGCGGGCTTTCCTCTGCATTTGGAACAAGTCAATATAGATCTGATAATATGGTACAGCGAAAGGAGTGAAACAACAGCTAATTACAAGAGCCTCGTAGTGTGCAATATAGCTACGAGATCCTGTCGTCTGTTGGAATTTCACTTTTGTACGGTTGGCCTTGTTGTTTGAACAGTTCACCTACAAGAAGATAGATTTGTGTGGCACATGCGTAAATAGGACTTCAACATGTGATCTGATGACATATATATAATGTACCTGATACTTCGAATCGGACCAGTGTTTAACGAGGCCTCTCCAGTCTTCATCAGATATATTTTCCACTGGAGATGTTTGGGCAAGTTCACTGTTAGCCTTGCCTTCAAAGTGAGTTTTCCTCAAGTTATACCGATACTGTCGTAGAGCATATTTGAAAACATGGGTGCAAGCTTGTCTGGTTGCATCATCTTGGCTATCCAACTTGTACCTCATCTATTGAAAATTATGGGAGTCTCATTATCAGCAACCTAGAAAGTATTGGACAGAGCAAGACGATATTACTAGTTTCCATACATGACCATACTTACAGATAAATGGTCGAGGAAGATGTTGAACTGGGTTTCGTCTTTGTCATTCCTGTACTGAATCCATGTTGGGAGGATACGTACATGGCACCTAACAGCAACCGCTGCCTCTGATACTAACTTGGTTGACTCTGTAGCATCACGTGGCCTTTTTAAACCTGCCTCTAAATGGATCTCCATTCTTCCTCCTCTAGATTTAGTTAACCTATCGAGCATTATCCCTGATGTTTGTTTCCTCTTGCGCATAGGTGCTAGTCCAACAACAAACATAGGAAGTGTTAGTGTACATCAAACTATGAGACTACATATAAAGAAGCATGCAACTGTAACTTGACTCCAGCAACTACCTTCCCGCTGTTGAAGCTCACAAGGTTCATATGATATTGCCAACTCGTCCTGTGTCAAGAGTGCTTGGGAAGTAGTGTCAGGTGGCAAGGGAGCTTGGGAACGTGCTGCTAGCTCAGTTGACGCATGAGTACGTCGTGCAGCTGGTAGTACTGTGGTAGGTGTTGCAAGAACTAGGGTTGTCTCTGCTTGTTTGGTGGCAGCTATTTGTTTCTGTTTGTCTTTTTTTGCAACTCGTGTAGCATGGGATGCCGTGTTTGTAGAATTTTCTGCTGGACTTTGACCTTCTATTGCACCATCAGTACCAGCAGAATCTGCAGGATTCATCCACTTCTCATTCCCTGCCATTCTGTGTTTCTTCCTCTTTCTCTGTGCCATGTTAAGTCAAGCTGACAAGAAAAATGAATAACAGTTTAGTTCTTCAGAACAAATTGATGCGTGATGCAGACGAACTGAACTTTGATGTTAGACAACCACATGATAGGAGGATGTAATATGTATGAAAAACAGGACGGAAGAGATAACCAGAACTATGATGTGTAAACTAAGAAGACATTTCACCAAATTAGAAGCAATGCAATGGAAGGTAGACACCATATGAAAGATGCTACAAATATCGCTCTACCAAGTTAACAGTGTCTCATCATAAATGGCGTTTAAACAAATGTGAAGCAGTACAAGAAATTAATCATATGCAAGATGCAAACAACATCACACTACCATGTTAGAGGTCTCTCTTCATTAGTGCCATTGCATATTCACAGCATTGCATATTCACAGCTTATGATGTGTAAACTAAGGAGAAGGCATTTCAACAAATTAGAAGCAATGCAATGGAAGGTAGACACCATATGAAAGATGCTACAAATATCGCTCTACCAAGTTAACAGTGTCTCATCATAAATGGCGTTTAAACAAATGTGAAGCAGTACAAGAAATAAATCATATGCAAGATGCAAACAACATCACACTACCATGTTAGAGGTCTCTCTTCATTAGTGCCATTGCATATTCACAGCATTGCATATTCACAGCTTATGATGTGTAAACTAAGGAGAAGGCATTTCAACAAATTAGAAGCAATGAAAGCTAGACACCATATGAAAGATGCAATGAATATCACTCTACCAAGTTAAAACTGTCTCGTCATAAGTGCCATTTCAACAAATTAGTAATACAAGCTAGAAAAGAATGTGAGATGTAACCTATATCACACTCCAAAGTCAAACGTGTCTTATGATAAGTGATTGTTGCAGGTTACACAACAGTGGTAATTTGATGTAACATGGTGTGATAGACATACATTGTATGTTCTAGAAACAGGAACACGTGTCTTATTCAAGTATAATGTGTAAAGTAAGCAGATGGAATTCAAAAAAATTAGAACCAATACAAGCTAGGCATCACACATAACATGCAACCACATATAACAGTGCCAAGTTAGAGGGAGCACCGGTGATGCTGCACTAGGGGAGACGTGCTCATCATAAACACAACTTTGTTGAGTGTCTATGCATGTGTTGTCTTGGAAATCATCTTGGGGGCGTGGAGGAGTAGAAACTGTAGAGGCCCTCCGTTCAAAGGAGCACCTTTATCCGCTGCCTTGCTAACTTCCTTCCGCTTTATTGATTTTGAATTGTCAAGTAAAACTGACAAGAAAAAGCAATAAAATTCTCTCTTCAGAACTCATTCATGCATGATACTGACAATCACTACTTTGATGTACGGCAAACACATGATACCAGGATGGAATATGTACGAAAAACAGGACGGCGTGGCATGTTCACAACTGTTTGTGTAAACTAAGCAGAAACCATTCTAGCAAATAAGAAGCAATGCAAGCTAGACACCACATGAAAGATGCAACCAATATGACTCTGCCAAGTTAAAAGTGTCCCATCATAAATGAAATTTCAACAAATTAGAATCAGCGCATGCTATAAATCATATGAAAGATGCAACTAATATCGCACTGCTAGCAATGCAAGCTAGACACCACATGAAAGATGCAACCAATATGACTCTGCCAAGTTAAAAGTGTCCCATCATAAATGAAATTTCAACAAAGTAGAATCAGCGCATGCTATAAATCATATGAAAGATGCAACTAATATCGCACTGCATATACTAAAGGTGTCTCGTCATGTTGATTGATGCGGGATAAAAAAACAATAGTTTTATGTAAGGACATGCTTAATAGACAGATGTACTATGCACTAAATACAGGAAGGCATGTCACATTAACAGGTATAATGTATAAGCTAAGCAGACTAGCACATGCAGTTTAACCAGATTGGAAGAATTACAATCTAGACACCATATGCAACATGCAACCACATATCACGCTGCCAAAGTTAGAGCAAGCACCTGCGATGCTAGTGTAGGGGAAATGTTGTAATCAACTACAGAGCTACGTTCACTATCTTCATCTAGCATTTCTGTTTCTTGAGAATCATGTCGGGAGGCTGACGTTGCATTCTTTAAATGAGGAGTAGTCCCCTTGCCTTCCTGCCTCGTCATAAGTGATTGATGACGGATACACAAGAACATTAGTTTGATGTAAGAACATGGTTAATACACAGATGTACTAGTGTGTACCTTAAACAGAAAGGCATGTCATATTCAAAGGTATAATGTGTAAGCTAAGCAGATGCAATTTAACCAAATTGGAAGCAATACAAGCTAGACATCCGGCTGGAGTGGTGAGCATGATCATCTAGGACCTGAGAGCCTGGTGGGAGGCGGGCTGCTTCGCCACCATCGCAGCTTTTTAGTTGGCTTCCAGGTGATGCCTATCTTTGCTAGGCTTGTCACTGGCTCGGCCAGTGCCCTGACTAGCTATTTGTCTTCTGGTGCTCACGGGATGGTGGTTCATGTAAAAAAATATCTTTCCTTATCTTACCGACTTCAGCCTTTCGAATACAAGCTAGGCACCATATGGAACATGCAACCACATATGACACCACGAAGTTAAAGCAAGCACCTGGGATGGTGGTTCATTGCGAGCGAGGTCATCAACTCCAGAGCTACGTTCCCCGTCTCCATCTGCTGACACTACACCCTTTAAAGCGTTGAAACGTGTCTTGCCTAGCCGCACACCAAACTGGAGCGACTTCTCTCTTTTCTTTTTGGCTTCTCTCATGGCAGCAGAGTCTGAAATACCCTTGCATAAAAACACAACAGTGAGAGTAAGGGTGAAGTGTGTGCAGAACTAGTACACTGTAAAAGTAGCAGATAGCAGGTGACTGAGAAATAAATGACAGGAGCCATATGATAGCTCTACAACATTGCATGGCAAACAAAATTAGATTCTACCATGTATGATTTTGTAATATATGAGCACAGGAAATGCAGGTACTCCTCCAGCACACCACCACATGTGGTCATATCAAAGATAACAGTTGACTGAAAATAAATAGGTCAGTCGATTTTTTAATGAACCGTCCGATCTATAAGGAATGGGCAGATGGCCTTCGTCTACCTCCCGCCAGTCACTGTTGACGATCTTTCTCGAACCGCCAGCGACCACCGGCCCAGACCCCTGCCTCCGTCGCCCCGCCCTCCCATCGACCTCACACCACTGCCGTGCTTGGCAGCGCCCCCAGGCCATCCCTTTAATCCCGCCCGACCTCCAGATCGGGCGCCAGTAGCTCTAGGCCGCACACGCCCCTAAGATAAACACCAAGGCGCTGCTTCCCCGGTGTAATAGGCGTACTAGCGCCTGTTATGCCGGGGAATGCTTCCGTTAATTGGGAATCAAGTGGCCAAAAATTGAAATTCAGGGGGGCGACGGACCTCTAGCTAAGGTGAAATAGTATATGAGGAGAAACCTTGTGCATCGCGAGTTACTAGGAACATCTAGTATCAAGAAGAAGCGGTCAACTAGTGTCTTCTGTGGGATGAATACCGTGCAAGCAGAGACGTAAGATTTACATGAATAAGGGAAGAGGAGTACCTTTTTTGGTTGCCGGTGTGGTCACCTCCACAAGTCGTGCCGATTTTCTTATTTTTACCAGGGAAACTGATGTTCTGGAGGGTGCAGGCTTGGACGAACCCATGGCCAAATTGTTGACTGTGTTGCCGTGGCTGTATGTCGGCGGATGGGAAGCAGATCTGAGGCGGCGAAGGACGGCGTAGCAGGAACAACTCCGGTGCGGTGGAGGGTGGCAAAGTTGGAGTGGCAGGGTGAGGAGCAGGACGGTGTGGTTGAACTGGCTCGGGTACGGACGGCTCGGCCTCGGCTTCAACTACTAGCCGTGGAGAGTGTTGCGGTTGAGGTTGCGCTGGACGATGACGTCGGGGTATCGGCTCCGGCGTGATGGAGGAGGGCGGCGGTTGATGGGTGGGATGGGGTGGCGGACGGAGGACGCCGGGGTTTCGCGGCTGGGGGAGAGGTAGTTTTGGCGCCCACAGAGTAAGAATGGGGAATCGGACGGGTGGGGGGGAACCATGTTTCGGTCCGGGACGCGCTTGTTTTTGGCTTTTTTGAACAGAAATGGGACGCGCTTGTTTGAAATTTGGGGAAAGTACAAACTTTGCCCCCCTCTTAAATTTCGGACCTACTGCGGGTCGGGGGTAGGATGGTAATCCTAGGTGTCCCAAATAGTGGGCGGGAGCGATTTCGGCCGCGCGCATGTGTGCTTAGGCGGCCATTGTGTATGAATGTTTTTCGGATGCGGTTGCATGGCGTCTAGATGAAGCTACAAACCTACCCCAGTTTAGACCTTTGGACGTCGGGCCGGTAGGTTTCACGGGTCGGAGTTATTAGAAAAGTAATTTCCTTGTACTACCAAACATTGGTCTCACGCAGTTTCGGGCGAGTAGAGGCTCTTTTGGCGCTTCATTCGAAATTTTGCAACACAAGCATTCACGTCTAGAGTACTCTTGAACTATGAGGATTGACCTAAATATACAACGTTATATTTGACCTTGTATGTTTGAAAACCTCATTAAATTATCCACTACTTTTTGAAATTTTGACACTTGAAAATCCTATAACTACGATTATTTTGGAATGGAGGAGCTAAATTTGAATCTATTTTGTACACGACTACATATGCTATTATGTACAAAATCAGAGCAAAGATTGGTGCCCCATAATTTAGATATGGTTTACAAATGGCATGATATCAAATTCAAATAATTGAATGGACTTCATGTTGAATTCGATTTTTTAAACCAACTTAAGTTGAATTCAAATGTATGCTAGTTCATAGGTAGTAGCTATTTAAATGTCCATTGTGTAACTTTTTGTATGTATAATGTGCTTTACACACACAATATGAACTATACTCACATTTATATTCGATTGCTAAAGCGATGCATTGTCTGGAGTTCAAAATACTAACTATATGGATCAATTGTGTCGAATAATAACATAGACATGCTCAAATTCGATAGAATCTAGATGTCTGATGGATCAATGACCGCTCCTTATGCGAATTGCAAATATCATGATCCCATCCTAATATTTGGATACAATTTATATCTTTAATCAATGTGTAGAGCAGTCTTTTACGTGTAGTTTCACTCTCCATCGGTGGTCTCTCACACATGCTCACACACTCTCTCCCGAGGTGTCTTTCTCGCACACATGCTCTAGATATAACCCTCCCTCCCTCTCGTAACCATTTACAACTGTTTTCACTAACCTTTATCACAAGCACTCTTCCTCTCGCAAACATACACACGCACAATCCTCATTGACCCTTTCTATATACATGGACCTGCCTACGTGTCTCATGTACACACATTATCTTTACGCTTGTCTCTCACGCATTGTCTCACACCTCTCTTCCTAATCGACGAGTATGATTCTAGCAGAGCATTTTGTAGGATGCCCCTTAAAGTTAGGTTGGATGAATAGTAATATCAGAGATAAAGGGGTTACCTTAGTCTGAGAACCTAGGGTTACAAATCCTAGCCGGCTTTGTCATTGGACACAGAGTCCTTGACAATTTTGCTATCTTTGTCTTGTACGACTAGTCATCCATGGGTCTTCCTAAATGCATCACGGACCGACCAATGTGGCGCAGGACGGAACAGAACGAAGGGCCTCACCTCGACCCACCGGACCTCATGCGGTGACACACCCTCTGCCCCCACGTCTCATTATCTTCTCACACCCACACATACCAACACAAACACCACACACAGAAAATTTGTCCTGGTGCCTCTATTCCCTCCCCCCTTGCATATACACACTCAAGGGAATGGAATCTCTTGTCGTGACGTCATATTCGTCTCTCTCTCTAGACCACTCTCATTTCTCGTGCTATCACTCCCACGCCCCCCCGTTGGCCCCTCTATCCATGCCTCTCTCGAATACGTAATACACACACATACCTCTCTAGGCCCCGCCAAATGCATCAACTACACATTCACACATGTTACATCACGTACCCCATTGATCTAAAAAGCCCTCTCTTCATGTTTATTTTGCATACAACATTCCTTTTGAATAAAGTGTGGCCAAAAAATTATTTTAGAGTTTCTACATCTATACAACATTACAAAGTTCTATGGAGGAGTACGAACGCTAATTTGCATTGCATGGTGCCCACAATGATATTTATTCCGCACTGTGAATTTGTATATTTTTATACTATATACAAAGTTAGTCATAATAAAGAGAAACGAAGAGCATCTCTCTCTCCGTCGCATACCCCCCTGTACGCCCCTTTCACGTATGCACACAAAACTATCTCCAGGTCCTCTAAAAGTAAGCCCTCAGAAAATTCACGCATGTTTCATCTTTCTCTCGCGATATATGCAATGCCGATCATTGTATTTGAAGCGAAAGCACGATACGTACATTGGACTTCAGAATCCACTCATTACGGTCACCATTTACGTTTAGTGGTTATTATGCAGTCACGGGCTCACCGTACAACTCTGTATTTGCTCATGACATGACTAGTTGACTAGTTAAACGCTCCACGTGGCACCTCTAGTGTTGCATCACATTATCTCACTACCATCGTGCCCACCTGTCGACTTGTATCTACTCTACATCTACACTCTTATAAAATACATAAAATACACTCTTATTAAAAACAGAGTTGGTGATGATGGTGTGCCTGCCATCCTGCAATATAGGCCGTCCGATTTATATCTGACGGGTAGGAAAGAAACTATGGCAATTTTGCAAAAAGGTACCCACACACCTCTCCACATTTGCAAATAAGGCCTTCCCTCGTTCATCATTTTCTCTCACAAGATAAACAAGTCATACAAATGCATCTTGATGTTACATGCAACGCACGGGCATCTTGCTAGTAAGAATGAAAACAAACGACAAAAAAATATTTGGACGGTGGTTCGAAGTCATGACCGCGGGCACAGTGGACAAGGTGGCCTTGTATTGGTATGCTGAGCCGTCTGTTTTAAAACACATGAGCTGGTGTGGTGATTATACACACACGCACGCATGCACACGAGCTGCATCCACGCAACACTCACACAAACACATGCACCCACGCACGCACGCAACACTCACACGTACACACACAGCCACGCACGCATGCAACACTCACACGCACACACACACGCACGCATGCATGCACACACCAGTACACCACACGACCAACACACACTCTCACGCTCAAGTGCTCAACCTACACGTGCATGCGCACACATCAGGCCCTGACAGACACATACACAACCAGGTGATTCCCGCGCACGGGTTGGAGCCTTGTCGCGCCTGCGTAAATTTGTGTTTATCTGACCTTTTGCCTATGCGAACTGACATGTGGGACCCACAATGAACATGGTCAATTTAACTAGTCAACATGGCGCCACGTAGACTATTTGGTCGGTTAACAGAGTGCAATCCGATGCTGAGCTGTGAGCAAGTGATCGTATAATCACCGCAAAACGTATATAGTAACCGTAATCAGCTTATTCTGAAGTTCGGTGACCGTGTTACGCTTTTCTCTCTGTAGGCCCTCCAAAACTACATCTCTACACATTCTCGCATGTTACATCTAACAACTATGCAATACAGCACTACAACTACACTCTAACACAATAAATCATATGTGTTTTTAGTTTTACTATATATCATATTGTTACTTATAATTATTCAGTTTGCATACATTAAAATTTCCTTTGAAATGTATGGCCAGTATCATCTACCGCGCGGGAAAAATCCCGCCCTTTCCTGTTTAATCGGGTTTGTATCGATGGATTGTGCGAAACAGCAAAACTATAGAACTATACAGTACAAGTGACAGTTCACTGGGCCGTCATGTTGTCTACTCCTCCGTCGTAAGAGTGGAGCGCTCGCTTTCCTAAATCTTCTAGTCCCTTTCGCCGACATGTAGGACATAAAGCTACCGGGTCCATGTGCCATACCGGAATACAGTGCAGAGCAGCCGGGGTGAAGCACCCCAGTCATGGCGCCGGCGTAGTAATGAGCAATGAGGTGTCAAATCACAAAGCTGCACCTTCCCCGCAGTTAAGTTGGAGGGACGAAACAACCATCATTTCACTCGTTGCTGAATCCGCTTCTCCCTCATCTTCTTCAACTTAACCACGTGTTGCTTCTGCTGTTGTTCTGCCTTATGTGGGACGCGGATCGGCTTGGTAAAGCACTGACACGTGGGACCGCATGTTAGCAAACCGCCAGGACAACGTCCTCCGAAAATAAGAAGCCTAATCCTAGACTTACAAAGGGCTACGTAGCTGCTACGTATACTTTCCATCTAATCTATATATGCCCCCCTGATTTTCAGGTGGGGTGGGCCTAATCCTCTCCTTTAATCCAATCAAATAGTCCCACATCACATCAGTTCGTAACCTAACCATTACGTGGATGTAGCATTGCTCAAATAAGAAACCTCCCCCGCCATCCGCGCGGCAAAATCACCTCCTTTTTACTAATATCGATTCTATAATTTTTTAGATCAATATAATTGAGATTTGTATAGATAACACACAGGAGCAAAACCAAGTGGTACGGTTAAGGGCATCCACAATGTGTAGCCAAATGTGAAAATAGCTTTTGGCATCGTGGGAACCATTGTGCACGGTGTTGCCAAAGCCAAATGGAAAAATGCAACGTCTCTCCTCTTTCTCCCATGCTTGGACGCATGTAGTACAGTATAGAGCACAGATTCTACTCCCCTGTCCCTTCTATCACAAATCACAAAGCAGTGAGGCGTCAAATCACAAAAGCACTGATGAAGCAACCATCATTTCACTCTTCGCTGACTCCGCTTCTCCATTGTCTTCTTCGAGAAGCCATCTCACTGCATTAGTTAGAGTATTACTAGTAAAGGACTTCCTGGATGCAAATAAGGCGGTTTTCTCGGCTTGCAGGCGGCACTTGCGAACGACTTACCGTGGTCTCCCTCAACGGTGTTCTCCGTCGTACGCACTTCGCCAAACCACCAAAAAAATATCGTCGACGTCACCGCAATGGGGAAGGAAGTCAAATATAGTTACTACCTCCATTTTTTTGTACAGAAGGCCAGTGTATCAAAATTACAATTTGCAAAGGGCCACTAACACTAATCGAGGCAAAATTGATGGGGTTAGCAACCAAGGACATTAATATCCCCTGCATGCATGCGGAAGTGAGAAGGTCGGTTTGCATGGCGCTGCATTAATCAAGCGATGAGGAGTGAGATGGTTAGCTCTTTGTTCTTTGGAGAAAAAAATACGCATTAATTGACACGTGAAATGAGTATTTGCATCGATTAAATCCCACGAAGGAAAACCCAGCCTTTCTTTTTTAACACTAGTACTCCTAGTACGTACGTACTTACCCTGTTTGGGTCTAAGCCTTGCATTGCCAAACTTCGCCACACATTTTTGCCAAGCTTTCCTAAAAGTTTTCAAAATGAGAAGGAGGTACATTTGCACACGGCTATCGTGGTCGCACCACACCCTCACACGGTCGCTCCTGCACGCCGCGGTCGCACCGCACCCTCACACGGTCGCTCTTGCACGCCGCAAACCCAACCAAGCGAACGCACCCTCACTGACACGTGCTGTCGCATGTGAACACACCAAACTCAGCCATCCTATCGCTGACACATAATTGTCGTTTATAGAGTATGTTTATCCAACCGCATGTTGGGGAGTATCCGTACAGCCCGTGCGGTGGTCTGTTGGGGAAGAAGAAGAGGTGAGGATGAAGGAAACAAGGGTTAGGAGACGTAGGATATTCATCCAACCGCCTGAAATGGTAGACTGACCCAAGTCAGGCGACTTGCATAACAAATATATGTTTTTACACAGCAAAAGATCCATAAAAACAACAACATAAAGAAAAACTATCACTGCTCAAGGAAAGAGACGACCTCGTCGTCTTTGGCTGCCGGCGCGAACCAGCCGTCACTGCCGACGTGTGTCTCCGCACCATGGTTGCCCTCGCTCTCCAGCTACTCATTCAAGCGGAGCGTGCGGGCGCTCTGCACGGACGAGAGCACAACCCGGTTCAAGTCGAGGACATCCGGTTCCGCATGCAGGAGGGCCTCGATGGCAGCGGCATCCGCGCGCTCCGCGTCGAGTCGAGCCTCCGCCGCCCGGTTCAAGTCCAGGATGTCCGGTTCCGCCTGCAGGAGGGCGTCGATGAGAGCGGCATCCGCATGCTCTGCGTCGAGTCGAGCCTCTGCCACCCGGTTCAAGTCCAGGACGTCCAGTTCCGCCTACAGGAGGGCCTCGATGGCAGCGGCATCCGCGCGCTCCGCCTCAAGTTGAGCCTCCGCCGCCTGGTTCACATCCACGACATCCGGTTCCGCAGCAGGAGAGCCTCGATGGCAGTGGCATGCGCACGCTCTACGTCGAGTTGAGCCTCTGCCTCCCGGTCCTCCTTTAGTATCGCCATGTTGAACCGCAGCTCCGCCTGCACCATGGGGGACTCGGACGCCGGCATGAAGTCGAAGTCCATCGTCTCATACCCATCGGGGGCCTTCTGCGCCACGACCTCCGCCATGAACATTGGATCGGCTTCCTCCTCCTCGTAGCTTGGCTCCAGAGAACTCGGGGATTGGCCCGCCGCAAAGCGAGCTTGGGAACGGAGGTCTGTGGCGCCGACCGCCGCCGCGATTTCTGCGTGGCGCTCCGGCGTCAGCATCTTGTAGTAAGTGATATTGCAGCCCACCATGGCTTTTCGGCGAACTAGGGGACGCTTGATGCGGTCTAGGGGATCGAAAGGTGGGGGAATGGGCTGGAGATTTGGTGTGGTTTTAGGGCAGTGGCTGGCATAGGCCGAGCAGTGAAGGTTCTTGTGTGAATAGTGGTTCCGATAATGACCGGTCAATCGGTTTTGACTGTACATCGCTCTTGTCGCGTTCGCGTTGCAGCCCGGCACGCTGGACCCTCCATGTCGCTCACCGAATGGAACACGCTTCGTCTTGCGTTTTCGCTCACTTGTGGGACCGCAGTTGAGAGCAAGCCGACGTCCATCCCCCTCCCCCGCCCGCATCATTTATTATACCACCACTCCCTCCGTTTTATGTGGAGTAAATAAAAACAGAGGGAGTATACTACGGATGAGGATCCCCTGACGTGGCTGAACCCATTGAGTAACTGACATGCGGGGCCTAGCAAGCATGGGGTCCGCCAGTAAGTGACCAAAAGGGAGGGTCAGGCAGGGATACCTACGTCAGAGGATCCACTTCCACTATACTACTTTGACCAAATGTTAGAGTAATAATATATGACATGCAACTTACACAAATGTTAGAGTAATAATATATGACATGCAACTTACACAAAGCATACAGGGTCTAATGTGTTTTTCGAGGCTAACTTTGACCAAATGTTAGAGTAATAATATATGACATGCAACTTACACAAAGCATACGGTCAAATTCATATGTGAAAGGAGTTTCCAATGATATAATTTTCACATTATACATCTCATGTACTATTAATCTTGTCAATAGTCAAATTGGAAACCATCTCGAGTACAAATCTAGGAGTACGTACGAATCTAACAATATTGATTGGGAATTGTTGAATGTTGATACCTTTTTGATCAAAGTAGATATACTTTGACTACACATAAAACTTATATGTAAACTAGAAAGGATAGGAGGGAGTATATTGTACGTTCAAAAATGAAACGAACATTGAATACCCTTTATATATGATTTGCGGATGCTATGATCACCAGTTCAAAATTTTGAATCCGCCTTAGGTATCATGTGCCCCCACTCGTTCCCTCTCAATTTCATCTCGGGGTCCGGAGATCTATTGAAAGAGGACTAGGGTGGGTACATGCGAATGATACTCGGCGGAATGTTCATCCAACCCCCCACCGGGAACTGTTCATCCAAACCCCCTCAACATCGCTCACTGTTCATCAAGGGAAGGAGGCAGCAGTGTTCGATCGGCTTCAGTTAGTAGTAGTAGCGAAGGAATCACTCAGGTTCAGTTAACAGCAAGGGATCGATCGATTGCTCGGGTTCAGTAATGCGTAGCCTGCAGTGCAATCGCTCGGATTCCGTTAGATCCCAACGCCTCGCTCGGGTTCAGTTGGAGCCCAACACCTCGCACACACGCATGTACGTACGAGAGAAACGCGCATCGCTCGGCCCCCGACCACCCACCGTAACCGGGAATTCCCCCGATATTTTCCTCGCCCTCGCTTCTACCATGGTTTTCTCCGTCATGGACGGCCCAAACAATGTCATGCAGCAGCGTCTCCGGCCCGCCCAGGACGAAAAGCCCATTTTCTGTCATGATTTTTTGTCATAGAAGTAGGAACCCACCACATCTATGATGATACCGGGTTTCGTCACAATTATCGTCATAGAAGTGTCATAAGTATGACAGGAAAAAAAATTCGTTTAGCCCAAAATGTCACGGATGTGTCTTTTTTTGTAGTGATACTTTGTTCTCATATATGGATCCTATCTCAGATTTCATGGCCTCAAGCCATTTATCGGAATCTGGGCTCAGCATAGCTTCTTCATAGTTCATAGGTTCGCCATGGTCAAGTAACATGACTTCCAGGACAGGATTACCGTGCCACTCTGGTGTGAAACGTGATCTGTTTGACCTACGAAGTCCAGTAGTAACTTGATCTGAAGTTTCATGATCATCATCATTAGCTTCCTCTCTAGACGGTGTAGGCATCACGGGAACTGATTTCTCTGATGTGCTACTTTCCAATTTGAGAGAAGGTATAATTACCTCATCAAGTTCTACTTTCCTCCCACTCACTTCTTTCGAGAGAAACTCCTTCTATAGAAATGTTCCATTCTTGGCAACAAAGATCTTGCCTTCGGACCTGTGGTAGAAGGTGTACCCAATTGTTTCCTTAGGGTATCCTATGAAGACGTACTTCTCTGATTTGAGTTCGAGCTTATCAGGCTGAAGCCTTTTGACATAAGTGTCACAACCCCAAACTGTGAGAAAGGACAGCTTAGGTTTCTTGCCAAACCATAGTTCATACGGTGTCATCTCAACGGATTTAGACGGTGCCCTATTTAATGTGAATGTAGCTGTCTCTAATGCACACCCCAAAACAATAGTGGTAAATCGGTAAGAGACATCATAGATCGCGCCATATCCAATAAAGTACGATTACGACATTCGGACACACCATTACGCTGTGGTGTTCAAGGTGGCGTGAGTTGTAAAACTATTACACATTGTTCTAAATGAAGGCCAAACTCGTAGCTCAAATATTCGCCTCCATGATCAGATCATAGAAACTTTATTTTTTTTGTTATGATGATTCTCCACTTCACTCTGAAATTCTTTGAACTTTTCAAATGTTTCAGACTTGTGTTTTTTTATTGAATACTATGAGGCAAAAGCCCCACAACCCTTTATTAAAATAGGACCCCAAGTCTTACAAAATTAAAAGGTAGAAAAATAAAACTATCTAGGAGTTACAAAGAACCTACCTATGAAAATACAACAACATCATATATATAAATATACAGAGGAGTAACATGCCACATAGATCATGGAAGCGCATTAATCCACTGAAGGAGCAGTGGCTCGATCAAAGCCTTCATCCTATGGGAGTGCAGCGTGATGTCATGTATGAATTTGGCCTTCCATCCCCCAAAGGTTGGCCTGATATGTCTGAAGATTCTGTCATTCCTTGTGGTCCGGATGCTCCAAGCAGCAAGGTAAACTACCTCAAAGAAGAAAGGGTGATTGAAACTCCTCTTTGCTGCCAAGATACATTCCTTAGGAGATAACCCTGCAATCCAGGTAATCTGAAGGTAATTCCAAACTCTGGTGCTGAAAATGCACTTGAAGAATAAATGATCTCTATCCTCATGTATATTAGCCACACACATAGGGCATAAATTGTCCTCATCCTCAGATCTCCAATGCCTTCTAACAAGCATATCTCTAGTATTGAGTCTATCATTCAACATTAACTAGGCAAAAACCTTGATTTTCATTATGCATTTACTTCTCCAAATCCATTTACAGGGATCAACATCTGGCAGATGCGCATGGGCCACAGAATAGTAACTTTTTAGCAGAGCATAAGTTCCTTTGCCAGGTGTCCATGACCAAGAGTCAGGTTCCTGAGGGCACCTTTGTAACCCACTTAACTATGTGTTAAGGGAAACCATCTCGTCCATTGCTTCCTAAGATAATGGTAACTAAAAATAAGTACCAATATAAAAATCTTCTATAAAGTCCTTGACAGAAATCTTGTCATCCAAAGCAAAGGAGAAAAGTCTGGGGAATCTATCATTAATAGGCAGATGGCTTCCACCCAAGATCCAAGCATCATGCCAAAACAGTGAGTTTTTGCCATCATTGATGGTGATAACAGAATGTGATCTATAAACCTCATTTAGCTTCATCATATCCCTCCACCAAAAGGAACCGCACTGGACAGTTGCATGTGGAACCACTCCATTGTAGTAAGTGTCCCAAATCAAGGAGACCCAAGGTATTTCTGTTTTTGTAGAACTTATGCAAGTGTTTTGTGAGAAAGGCCTTATTTTGAACTGCAAGGTTAAGGACCCCCATGCCCCCTTTATCTTTTGGTTTACAAACCATTGGCCAGACAGCTAGAGATTGTTTTGGGGTGGCAGAATTTCCTCTCCAAAACATTTCCTCATTATTCTTTCCAACTGCTTAATAATACTAGCTAGCAAACTCAGACTGCAAAGGAAATCAATGGGCAAGGAGGAGAGAACTGGTTGCAGAAGTTGTAACCTGGCACCCTGGGAAAGCAGGGAGGAACTAGCAGAAAGCCTCCTCTCAACTCTATCAACAACAGGCACCAGATCTTGGATTCTGGGCTTTGTGGTACCCACAGGCAGACCCAGGTATGTGAAAGGAAGAGACCCAACTTGACAGCCAAAAATAGCAGCCAACCTAGCTGTTTCCTCCTGTGTAACATTGATGGGTAAGATGCAGGACATATGGAAATTAACTTTGAGCCCAATTGACTTGGAGAAGGCAACCAGCATGTTCTTTAGAGCTAGCAGCTAGGTTTCATCAGCTTGGACAATCAACAAGGTATCATCTGCATATTGGACTATAGGGAAGTCATGATCATTAGAAGGTATTGGAAGTGACAGTAGCCCTTGTTAGAGCATTTGATTAACCAGTGATTGCAAGAGATCAGCAACAATAACAAAGAGGAGTGGTGAGAGAGGATCTCCTTGTCTTACACCTCTTTTGCAATTGAATTGCTTACCAGGAACACCATTTAGAAGGATAGAAGAGGATCTAGAAGAAAGAAGCTCTTAGTCCAACCAATCGATTTTGCATCAAAACCCTTATATTTCAACATAAGCAAGATCAGATCATGCTCCACAGTGTCAAAAGCTTTTGCAAAGTCAAGCTTAAGGATGAGGATGGGTCTCTTGGACTGATGACACTGATGAATGTATTCCAAACTCCAGGCAATGCAATCCTGAATGGACCTTGACTTTATAAAACCATACTAGTTCTTATGGACGCATGCGAGGATAACCTTCTGCAATCTATTTGCCAGGAGTTTAGTGAGGAATTTGAGGCATGTATTTGTGAGAGAGATTGGCCTATAATCATTGGGTCCTTCAGGAGATAGGATTTTTGGAATAAGGGTCACTAGGGAACCATTTATGCTTTGCAGGGAAATTCTTCCTTCATAGAAATCAGTGATTAACTTTAGGAAGTCATCTTTAATGATGTGCCAACACTTCTTCACAAACAGACCAGTAAATCCATCTGGTCCAGGTGCCCTGTCAAGAGGTAAATATTTGAG
Organism: Triticum urartu; assembly: GCF_003073215.2. Lineage (NCBI taxonomy): Eukaryota > Viridiplantae > Streptophyta > Magnoliopsida > Poales > Poaceae > Triticum > Triticum urartu. The sequence continues at coordinate 712,644,847 of NC_053023.1, forward strand.
CACATCATTGATCTCCTCATCTGAGAAAGGATCAGACAAGCACTCAAGGCCAGGGACAGGTTGGATCAGATTCTCCAGATCAAATAACATGTCAATCCCATAAGAAACTCCCATTCTATCCTTATACGAAGACCAAAGGAGAGCAGCCATGTCATTGTGTGAGGAGAGGGCCAAACCTTCATCATTAATTAGACTGGAAATAGTATTCCTTCTAAATCTCTCTTTTGCCATAGCTTGGAAGAATTTGGAATTTTCTTCCCCCACCTTTATCCATCTGATGGTGCATCTCTGCTTCCAATAAAGATACTGAAGATGGAGCAACTCTTCAAGGTGCAGCTTGACTATTTCATTGAAATTAAATTCTGACCTAGATAATGGCCTCTGGTCTTCCAAATTGTCAAAAGCTAGAATAACTGCATTACAGGCATCCATCAGCAACTTTAGCCTAGAGAGGCCAATCTGCCATTTCCTAAGATCAGTCCTCAACCTTTTGAATTTCTCAGTTAGAATGGTAGTAGAATTAGACTTTCTAGTGGGGGCAGACCAAGAAAGCTCCACACACTCCAGAAACCCAGGCATGTCCACCGAATAGTTTTCAAAACGAAAAATCTTTGCTTTAGGTATGGAAGTGGAGATGGAGACCACACATGGCACATGATCAGAGCTAGTTTTAGCTAAAGGATACACCATTGTATTAGGGTACTCCCCAATCCATGTTGGTGTAGTAAAAAACCCATAAAGCTGCTCTAGAAGAGGTGTTTCCTGCATGTTTGACCAAGTGTATGACCTTCCTTTTAATGGTAGTTCAATTAGCCCCAAATGGCCAATAATTTCATTGAAAATGAACATATCATTAATGTCTCCTCCGGGCAAATTCCTATTATCCAATGATCTGATAAAGTTGAAGTCTCCCAGAAATAACCAGAGATCATCTAGAGGAATTTGAATATGATATAACTAGTGCACAAAAGCATCTATAAGCTCCCCCTGACAAGTCCCATAAATATTAACCAAGTTCCAAGATTGGTTGTTTTGGGTTGTGGTGAAATTAATGATGATGCCAAAACTTTGCAGTTCAACCAAAGTACCAGTTACTACAGAGGAACACCATAGGACAATAGTTCCACCAGAAGCACCCACAGAAGGAGAATATGCAAAGTTATCAAACCTTTTAGGACAAAATTTCCTGATAGATCTTTGGTCAAAGAAATCACACTTTGTTTCCTATAAGCAAACAACTGAACATTGACTTTCCTCAATTTTAGCTCTGACAGCCCGCTGCCTAATTTCAGAATTAAGCCCTCTAACATTCCAACATAGCACCTTCCAATCCTTATTAACATTTGCACTCATTATAAAACACTATAAGATAATAGTAGAAGCACATCATCACATAATAATACTGGCACACGGCATAACCATAATAGTGCAGAAAATAGTTCAGATGATCCATGATGACCCACAAGTATAGGGGATCTATCGTAGTCCTTTCGATAAGTAAGAGTGTCGAACCCAACGAGGAGCAGAAGGAAATGATAAGCGGTTTTCAGCAAGGTATTCTCTGCAAGTACTGAAATAAGGGGTAACAGATAGTTTTGTGATAAGATAATTTGTAACGAGCAACAAGTAACAAAAGTAAATAAAGTGCAGCAAGGTGGCCCAATCCTTTTTGTAACAAAGGACAAGCCTGGACAAACTCTTATATAAGGAAAAGCGCTCCCGAGGACACATGGGAATATCGTCAAGCTAGTTTTCATCACATTCATATGATTCACGTTCCGTACTTTAATAATTTGACATGTGGGTGGACCGGTGCTTAGGTCCTCTTCTTACTTGAACAAGCATCCCACTTATGATTAACCTCTATTGCAAGCATCCGCAACTACAACAAAAGTATTAAGGTAAACCTAACCATAGCATGAAACATATGGATCCAAATCAGCCCCTTACGAAGCAACGCACAAACTAGGGTTTAAGCTTCTGTCACTCTAGTAACCCATCATCTACTTATTGCTTCCCAATGCCTTCCTCTAGGCCCAAATAATGGTGAAGTGTTATGTAGTCGACGTTCACATAACACCACTAGAGGCTAGACAACATAATCTCATCAAAATATCAAACGAATACCAAATTCACATGACTACTAATAGCAAGACTTCTCCCTTGTCCTCGGGAATAAACGTAACTACTCACAAAGCATATTCATGTTCATAATCAGAGGGGTAATAATATGCATAAAGGATCTGAACATATGATCTTCCACCAACTAAACCAACTAGCATCAACTACAAGGAGTAATTAACACTACTAGCAACCTACTAGCACCAATCCCGGACTTGTAGACAAGAATTGGTTACAAGAGATGAACTAGGGTTTTGAGATGAGATGGTGCTGATGAAGATGTTGATGGAGATTTCCCTCTCTCGATGAGAGGAGCGTTGGTGATGACGATGGCGATGATGTACCCCTCCGGGACGGAAGTTCCCCCGGCAGAACAGCTCTGCCAGAGCCCTAGATTGGTTCCGCCTCGTGGCGGCGGAGTTTCGTCCTGAAAAGTTGCTTCTAGTTTTTTTCTCGACGAAAGACTTCATATAGCAGAAGATGGTCATCGGAGAGCCACCAGGGGGCCCACGAAGTAGGGGAGCGCGCCCTAGGGGGGGCGCCCCCCACCCTCGTGGAAAGGGTGTGGGCCCCCTGGTCTTCATCTTTGGTGAGGATTTTTCATTATTTATTATAAGGTATTCCGTGGAGTTTCAGGACTTTTGGAGTTGTGCAGAATAGGTCTCTAATATTTGCTCCTTTTCTAGCCCAGAATTCCAGGTACCGGCATTCTCCCTCCTTATGTAAACATTGTAAAATAAGAGAGAATAGCCATAAGTATTGTGACATAATGTGAAATAACAGCCCATAATGCAATAAATATCGATATAAAAGCATGATGCAAAATGGACGTATCAACTCCCCCAAGCTTAGACCTCGCTTGTCCTCAAGCGAAAGTCGATAACAATAAATATGTCCCCATGTTTAGAGGTAGAGGCGTCGATAAAAATAAAATACAGACATGAGGGCATCATGATTATTCCCATAACAGCAACATATATATATTGTCATGTGATTACTTATGTTCAAGTGATGATCTATTCACAATGCAAAAGTATGAATCAGAAACCTTATTGAGAACCAACAAACTATAACCTCAGTCATTGAAGCAATTGCAATTTATCATAACATCAGAAAGAGTCTATGTCAGAGCTAAAAAGCAAGTCCACATACTCAACTATCATCTAGTCCATAATTGCTAACACTCGCGCAATACTTGTGGTTACAGAGTTTTAATCGGACACAGAGAAAGATAGGGGCTTATAGTTTCGCCCCACAACCTTTTACCTCGAGGGTAATGTCAACAATAATAACTCATGCCCCCCTACATCCAATTAGATATATATATCAGGTTCTTTCCAACATGATGGGCTTGCCAAAGGATAAAATGAAAAAGGGAGAGGTGAAGATCACCATGACACTTGCATAAGGTAGAAGATAATAATAAAAGATAGGCCCTTCGCAGAGGGAGGCAGAGGTTGCCATGCGCTTTTATGGTTGGATGCACAAAATCTTAATGCGAAAGAACGTCACTTTATATTGCCCCTTGTGATATGAACCTTTATTATGCAGTCCGTCGCTTTTATTACTTCCACATCACAAGATCGTATAAAGCTTATTTCTCCCACACTAATCATACATATTTAGAGCAATTATTATTTCTTTGCACCGATGACAACTTACTTGAAGGATCTTACTCAATCCATAGGTAGATATGGTGGACTCTCATGGCAAAACTGGTTTAAGGGTATTCGGAAGCACAAGTAGTATCTCTACTTGGTGCTGAGAATTTGGCTAGCATGAGGGGGAAAGGCAAGCTCAACATGTTGGGTGATCCATGACAACATACTTTATCTCAGGTATAAGAAAACATAACCCATTACGTTGTCTTCCTTGTCCAACATCAACTCTTTAGCATGTCATATTTTGATGAGTGCTCCCAATAATAAAAGATGTCAATAATAGTATATTTATATGTGAAACCTCTCTTTCCTTATTACTTCCTATTAATTGCAACGATGACCAAAGCTATGTCTGCCAACTCCCAACAACTTTTAATCATCACACTCTTTCTATGTGAAGTCATTACTATCAATAAGATCAATATGAACTTTTGTTTCTTCTTATTCTGTTTCTCTTTTCTTTTATTCACCCAAGATCATAGCAAGAAAATCAAGCCCTTGACTCAACACTAATCTTTATTATATAGATCACGGACTCGATTACATAGAGAGATCATAAGGCAAAACTCAAAACTAGATCATGCCATAAACTTTATTCTACTAGATCAAAATACTACTAATAGGATCGAACTAAGGAAAACGGTAAAGATAGGAGTTGTGATTGTGATACGATACCGAGGCACCTCCCCCAAGCTTGGCAGTTTCCAAGGGGAGTGCCCATACCCATGTTATTATATCTCCTTGGTTGGTGAAGATGGAGGTGATGGATAGTCGCACATCGAGCGTAAGAGGTCCTCTAGCTTGCGAATAATGCCCTTGAGTGCAAAGATATGCTCCTTCAACAAAATATTTTCACTTGTGAGATACTTGTTTTGAATACGAGTTAATCATCTGGAAAGCTTCAATCTCAGTTGGGGTAAGAAGGTTGTGATCAAGTTGAAGGATGTCTTCTGTTGCCGGAGCTTGGTTCTCCATGGCCTTCTTGATCCCTTCATCCTTGTTGATCTCCATGGGTTCTTCCGTCTTCAGCTCTATCTTCATTAGCCAGGCATCTTTGTCACTGTTGTTGGAGGAGGGGGACGACATGATGCCTGGCCTTGACAACCCTGACAGAGAACAGCCCAAAACAAGAACAGAGGATATTTGTGTGATACGGGAGTCAAAACCTTAGGGAGAATATATAGTGAATTTTTACCGACCAAAATACATATCGCGCAAGAAAACGGAGTCCGGAAGGCACACGAGGTGCTCACGAGGTAGGGGGCACGCCCAGGGGGGTAGGGCGCGCCCTCCACCCTCGTGGGGCCCTCATGTCCTTCCCGGACTACTACTTAATTTTATTTTTTTCTAAATATTCCAAAACGGAGTAATATTGCCTTAAAAATTGTTTTGGAGTCGGTTTACTTACCGTACCACATACCTATTCCTTTTCGGAGTATGAAACGTTCTAGAAAGTGTCCCTTATGTATTCCTCCGGGGTTACGGCTTCAATAATATTGGTTTCAATATTTATGGGATTACCTAAGATTATAATGTTTAATTCTCTGACCGTTTACCACCTTCAAATTTGTGCCTTCGAAGTTGTTGATTTTTATGGCACTGGAACGATAGACCTCCTCGATAACATAGGGGCCTTCCCATTTAGAGAGAAGTTTTCCTGCAAAAAATCTTAAACAAGAGTTGTATAACAGTACATAATCACCTACATTAAACTCACGCTTTTGTATCCTTTTGTCATGCCATCTTTTAACCTTTTCTTTAAACAACTTGGCATTTTCATAAACTTGGGTTCTCCATTCATCAAGCGAGCTAATATCAAATAACCTCTTTTCACCGGCAAGTTTGAAATCATAGTTGAGCTCTTTAATAGCCCAATATGCCTTATGTTCTAGTTCGAGAGGTAAGTGACATGCTTTTCCATATACCATTTTATACGGAGACATACCCATAGGATTTTTATATGCAGTTCTATAGGCCCATAATGCATCATCAAGTTTCTTGGACCAATTCTTTCTAGACCTATTGACAGTCTTTTGCAAAATTAATTTAAGTTCTCTATTACTCAATTCTACATGACCACTAGACTGTGGGTGATACGGAGATGCAATTCTATGATTGACGTCATATTTAGCAAGCATTTTACGGAAAGCACCATGAATAAAATGTGAACCACCATCAGTCATTAAATATCTAGGGACTCCAAACCTCGGAAAAATAACTTCTTTAAGCATTTTAATAGAAGTGTTATGATCAGCACTACTAGTTGGAATAGCTTCTACCCACTTAGTAACGTAATCAACAACAACTAAAATATGTGTATATCCATTAGAGGCAGGAAAAGGTCCCATATAATCAAAGCCCCAAACATCAAACGGTTCAATAACAAGTGAATAATTCATAGGCATTTCTTGACATCTACTAATATTACCAATTCTTTGACATTCATCACAAGATAGGACAAACTTACGGACATCCTTGAGGAGAGTAGGCCAATAAAAACCGGATTGCAATACCTTATGTGCAGTTCGATCTCCCATGTGGTGTCCTCCATAAGTTTCGGAGTGGCACTTGTGTAGGATCTGTTCCTGTTCATGCTCAGGTACACAACGTCTAATAACACCATCTACTCCTTCTTTATAAAGATGTGGGTCATCCCAAAAGTAATGTCTCAAATCATAGAAGAACTTTTTCTTTTGTTGGTATGTGAAGCTAGGTGGTATAAATTTAGCAACAATGTAATTAGCATAATCAGCATACCAAGGAGTACTACGAGAAGTACTTATGACATTTAATTGTTCATCAGGAAAGCTATCATCAATAGGTAGTGGGTCATCAAGAACATTCTCTAACCTAGATAAGTTGTCTGCAACAGGGTTCTCAGCTCCTTTTCTATCAACAATATGCAAATCAAATTCTTGTAGCGAGAGAACCCATCTAATAAGTCTAGGTTTAGCATCTTTCTTCTCCATAATATATTTAATAGCAGCATGATCAGTGTGGATAGTTACTTTCGAATCAACAATATAAGGTCTGAACTTATCACAAGCAAATACAACTGCTAAAAGTTCTTTTTCAGTAGTAGCATAATTTCTTTGAGAATTGTCTAGAGTCTTACTAGCATGGATAACATTTAGTTTCTTATCAACTCTTTCCCAAGAACATCACCTACAGCATAATTGCTAGCATCACACATAATTTCAAAGGGTAAATTCCAATCAGGTGGCTGAACAATAGGTGGAGAGACTAATGCTTTCTTAAGTATTTCAAATGCTTCTACACAATCCTCATCAAAGACAAATGGTATATCTTTTTGTAATAAATTAGTCAGAGGCCGAGAAATTTTTGAGAAGTCCTTAATGAACCTCCTATAAAATCCAGCATGACCAAGGAAACTTCTTATACCTTTGATGTCCGTGGGATATGGCATCTTTTCAATAGCATCAACTTTGGCTTTATCAACTTCAATACCTCTTTCAGAAACTTTATGCCCCAAGAGAATACCTTCATTCACCATAAAGTGGCACTTTTCCCAATTAAAGACAAGATTAGTTTCTTCACATCTCTGCAAAACTCGATCAAGATTGCTCAAGCAATCATCAAAAGAAGATCCATAGACGGAAAAGTCGTCCATGAAAACCTCACAAATCTTTTCACAAAAGTCAGAGAATATAGCCATCATGCATCTTTGAAAGGTAGCAGGTGCATTACATAAACCAAAAGGCATACGTCTGTAAGCAAAAGTACCAAAAGGGCATGTAAAAGTAGTCTTTGATTGATCTTTAGCCGACACGGGTATTTGAGAGAAACCAGAATAACCATCTAGAAAGCAGTAATGTGTGTGCTCGCATAATCTTTCTAGCATTTGATCGATAAAAGGTAAGGGGTAATGATCTTTCTTAGTAGCCTTATTTAATTTGCGGAAATCAATTACCATCCTATAACCTGTAATAATTCTTCGTGGAATCAATTCATCTTTATCATTAGGAACAATAGTAATACCTCCCTTCTTAGGGACACAATGAATAGGACTTACCCACTGACTATCAGCAACGGGATAAATTATACCTGCCTCCAGAAGCTTTAGTATTTCTTTTCTTACCACTTCTTTCATTTTAGGATTCAGACGTCGTTGAGGATCACGAACTGGTTTGGCATCTGCTTCCAAATTTATTTTATGTTGACATAGAGTGGGACTAATGCCCTTAAGATCATCAAGAGTATATCCAATAGCAGCACGGTGCTTCTTCAGAGTTTTCAATAATCTCTCTTCTTCATGCTCTCAAAGGTTAGCACTAATAATAAGAGGATACATCTTCTTTTCATCAAGATAAGCATATTTAAGATTATCAGGCAATGGTTTAAGCTCAAACACGGGATCACCCTTAGGTGAAGGGGGATCCCCTAGGATTTCAACAGGCAAATTATGTTTCAGAATAGGTTCCTGTTTAAAGAATACTTCATCTATTTCCATTATTTCATTCATAAACATATCATTCTCATGGTCTAGCAAATATTGTTCTAAAGGATCACTAGGAGGTACGGCAATAGAAGCAAGACCAATAATTTCATCCTTACTAGGCAATTCTTCTTCACGGTGTTGTTTAGTAAATTTAGAGAAATTAAACTCATGAGTCATATCATCTAAGCCGAGAGTAACAACATCCCTTGTGCAATCTATGGTAGCATTAACAGTATTCAAGAAGGGTCTACCAAATATAATGGGACAAAAGCTATCTTGTGGGGAACCAAGAACAAGAAAATTAGCAGGATATTTAGTTTTCCCACACAAGACTTCAACATCTCTAACAATTCCCATTGGTGAAATAGTATCTCTATTAGCAAGTTTAATAGTGACATTAATTTCTTCTAACTCAATAGGTGCAATGTCATGCATAATTTCTTTGTATAAGTTAATAGGTATTGCACTAGCACTAGCACCCATATCACATAAGCCATGATAAAAATGATCTCCTATTTTAACAGAAATAACATGCATGCCTACCACATGTCTAGGTTTATCTCTATCACGGGGTTTAGCAATTCTAGCAGATTCATTACAGAAGTAAATAACATGCCCATCTATATTACCAGACAAGAGATCTTTAATAATAGCAATATTAGGTTCAACTTTAACTTTCTCAGGAGCTGTATATGTTATAATATTTCTTATACGAACCACAGTTGAAGCTTTAGCATGATCCTTTATCCTAACAGGGAAAGGTGGTTTCTCAACATAACAAGTAGGAACAATAGGATCATTATAAGTGACAGTCTTTTCTTCAACTTTAATTGGTGCGGCTACTTTTACTTCTATGGGAGGATAATATTTAAACCACTTCTCCTTAGGGAGATCAACATAAGTAGCAAAAGATTAACAGAAAGAAGCTACTATCTCAGAATCAAGTCCATATTTAGTGCTAAATTTACAAAAAATATCGGTATCCATAAAAGATTTAACACAATCAAACTTAGGTGTCATACCTGACTCCTTACCTTTGTCGAGATCCCAATCTTCAGAGTTGCGTTTAATTCTATCCAATAAATCCCATCTAAATCCAATAGTCTTCATCATAAAAGAACCAGCACAAGAAGTATCGAGCATGGTGCGATTATTTTCAGAAAGCCGAGCATAAATTTTTTGTAGAATTGTTTCTCTTGGGAGCTCATGATTGGGGCATGAATATAAAATTGATTTAAGCCTCCCCCAAGCTTGAGCGATGCTTTCTCCTTCCCGAGGCCAAAAATTATATATATAATTGTGGTCACGATGAACAAGATGCATAGGGTAATACTTCTGATGAAATTCCAATTTCAATCTTCTATAGTTCCGTGATCTCGTATCATCACATAGCCTATACCATGTCAATGTGTCTCCCTTCAAAGATAAAGGGAAGACCTTCTTCTTAGCAACATCATCGGGTATACCTGCAAGCTTAAATAATCCACAAACTTCATCCACATATATTAGGTGTTCATCAGGATGCTTTGTTCCATCTCCTGTAAAAGGATTAGCTAGCAGTTTTTCTATCATACCCGAAGGATACTCATAAGGAATTTCATTTTCAATAGGTTCGGTAGGTTGAGGAGCAACTCTTTTCTCTACTGGTCGGGGTGAAGATACCCTGAACAAGCCCCTCAGAGGATTACTTTCCATAGTAACAAGTGACAGTAAATTTCAGCACACTATATAAATTTTTCCTTACCAAATTCCACCTACCAAAGGCGCTTCACTCCCCGACAACGGTGCCAGAAAAGAGTCTTAATGGCCCACAAGTATAGGGGATCTATCGTAGTCCTTTCGATAAGTAAGAGTGTAGAACCCAACGAGGAGTAGAAGTAAATGATAAGCGGTTTTCAGCAAGGTATTCTCTGCAAGTACTGAAATAAGGGGTAACAGATAGTTTTGTGATAAGATAATTTGTAACGAGCAACAAGTAACAAAAGTAAATAAAGTGCAGCAAGGTGGCCCAATCCTTTCTGTAACAAAGGACAAGCCTGGACAATCTCTTATATAAGGAAAAGCGCTCCCGAGGATACATAGGAATATCGTCAAGCTAGTTTTCATCACATTCATATGATTCGCGTTCGGTACTTTGAAAATTTGACATGTGGGTGGACCGGTGCTTGGGTGCTGTTCTTACTTGAACAAGCATCCCACTTATGATTAACCTCTATTGCAAGCATCCACAACTACAACAAAAGTATTAAGGTAAACCTAACCATAGCATGAAACATATGGATCCAAATCAGCCCCTTACGAAGCAACGCATAAACTAGGGTTTAAGCTTCTGTCACTCTAGAAACCCATCATCTACTTATTGCTTCCCAATGCCTTCCTCTAGGCCCAAATAATGGTGAAGTGTTATGTAGTCGACGTTCACATAACACCACTAGAGGCTAGACAACATAATCTCATCAAAATATCGAACGAATACCAAATTCACATGACTACTAATAGCAAGACTTCTCCCTTGTCCTCAGGAACAAACGTAACTACTCACAAAGCATATTCATGTTCATAATCAGAGGGGTAATAATATGCATAAAGGATCTGAACATATGATCTTCCACCAATTAAACTAACTAGCATCAACTACAAGGAGTAATTAACACTACTAGCAACCTACTAGCACCAATCCCGGACTTGGAGACAAGAATTGGATACAAGAGATGAAATAGGGTTTTGAGATGAGGTGGTGCTGATGAAGATGTTGATGGAGATTTCCCTCTCTCGATGAGAGGAGCGTTGGTGATGACGATGGCGATGATTTCCCCCTCCGGGAGGGAAGTTCCCCCGGCAGAACAGCTCTGCCGAAGCCCTAGATTGGTTCCGCCTCCTGGCTGCAGAGTTTCGTCTAGAAAAGTTCCTTCTAGTTTTTTTCTCGACGAAAGACTTCATATAGCAGAAGATGGTCATCCGAGAGCCACCAGGGGGCCCACGAGGTAGGGGCGCGCCCTAGGGGGGCACCCCCCACCCTCGTGGAAAGGGTGTGGGCCCCCTTGTCTTCATCTTTGGCGAGGATTTTTCATTATTTATTATAAGGTATTCCGTGGAGTTTCAGGACTTTTGGAGTTGTGCAGAATAGGTCTCTAATATTTGCTCCTTTTCCAGCCCAGAATTCCAGCTGCCGGCATTCTCCCTCCTTATGTAAACCTTGTAAAATAAGAGAGAATAGCCACAAGTATTGTGACATAATGTGAAATAATAGCCCATAATGCAATAAATATCGATATAAAAGCACGATACAAAATGGATGTATCAATCCACAAGGTCCACTGAGCACACACAGAAGTCTGGTGAAACAGAAAGCAACCCCAAAAGAAAACAAATGGTAGGACAAAGGGCCTGCCTCCCTGGATTATAATAACAAAGTTTACTCATCATTAGACACATCATTGTTTGGAGTCTCCTTCGGGTCAGCCATAAGCTGCTCCAGTGAAAGCTTCTCAGGTGGGATGCCCAGGGATGCACCAAGGTTCTGCATAACATGAATAGGAGTTGGAGCAGGGCCATCATCAGCCGACATGGGGTCAGGTTGATTATCCTTGTCAGCCTGGAGTCTGGGCTTCTTTGCACGTAGCTGCCTAGGTGGCCTTGGCTTGATTGGAACCGCAGATGCAAGCTTGAAACCCTGCAGTTTTGCAGCACCCATGGTCATTCTTCTGACAGAGAAATCAACCATTGGAGCTACAATGGACTTAGGCTTTCTGCCTCTCTTCTTTGCAACAGCAGACACACTAGCAAAAGGAAGTGCAGTCTAAGCTTTATCAGTATAGACAGATGGCAGAAAGAGAGTATTGGGATCCTCTCCAAAAGTCAGCTTTCGGGCCACTGGCCTAGAGGGAGAGGGCAATCTTGGCAAGGACTGCTCCTCACTTTGCACCAGAGTGGATGGCCAAGAAAAGGCCAGATCTTCAGAGAAATCTTGAAGCCATGATCTCTTCAGGGTAGAACAATCCAGCATGATTGGCATTTCTTTGGGCAGGGTTGAGGTCAAAAAAGATGGCATCAATGACTCAAAGGTCCTCTACCAGATCATTGCGGGTGGCAGAACATGGCCATAGATAATCCTAGCAGCACCAACAAAGAGAGGTGGCTGTAGAGGTTGCTGGTAAGGAACAAGGGCAAGATTGTCATTCTGTGCAGGCAAAACAGGGTTATCCATAACCCAGTTATCACCTATATGATCAGCAACAGCATTCAGAACATGAAAATCTTCAACCAAGTGTTCAGCACCAATAGCAGCACTGGCAATCAACACATTCTCAACAACATTTTCAGCAATAGGCTCATTGTGAAGATGTAATGGGCCAGCTGGATCCTGAGCTACAACAAGCTCATCCTCCTGAATCTGAGCAACTGGGCCAACAGGCCCAACTCCTTCCTGCCCCGGCTCAAGCAATTGAACATGGTCCATTAGGGGGCCCTTCAACTACAAACTGATTATTGTGCTGAGGGGAGTCATTGGAGCCAAATGAAGGATTCAAAACCATCGATGCTTGATCTTGCTGCACTTGCTGCTGCTCAACAGCTAGTTCCTCCACTGGTGCCTCCCATGGCCCCCATCCATCGTCTTGCTCAGGCTGCGGGTGCTGTGGTTGATCATGATGCATGTTAGGACCCCGATCCTAAGTCACACCGATCTAGCATGTAACACTTCATATCACTTTGCGGCCTCACACACAGTATTCCCATGGGTGCCACCTTACCTGGCCCGGGACCATTTGCGCCTTTTGGCTCACGTATATGATAGTGTCGCTAGCATCCATATGGCAGAGAACCCGGGCCGACTTGACTAGTCGTGAACCCAAAGTGGCACTAACTTACGGGGACAGGCATACATGAAACAACATCGAACATGTCGGTCATCAGCATGTAAATCTGGGCTGTAGCAACTGGGCTAACAGGACTCCAGGAACCCGGGCTGTAGCAGGCTAGCAGGACTCCGGAAGTCACCGCGTGACATTTCCCCGAAGGGACAGACACAGGAACAAAGTGAATCACATGCCGGCCAGTCTAAGTGTTCCAGAGCAGTAGTACTGGGCTAGCAGGAGTCCGGTAAACCGGGCTGTAGCAGACTACCAAGGCTCAGTGGAAACACCAGACTACATTTCCCCATAAGAGAGGCTACCAAGGATAAACAACTAGATTGTCGGATCCCACACATACCAAGCATTTCAATAACATACACACAATATGCTCGATATGTGCAAATACAACATGGCATCACAACAAAACTCTACGACTCAAAATATTTATTCATTAGGCTCCGAGGAGCGAGATATTACAAACATGGGTCTCATGACCCAACAATCATAGCATACAAATCAAAGCACATGCGGAAGCTTAACCTGTCTGAGTATAGACATCTACAAATGAAAAAGGCTGAGAAGCTTGACTATCTACCAGATCCTGCCGAGGACACAAGATCGTAGCTGAGGTATCAAGCTAAACGTCGAAGTCCACGTGGAACTACTAGCGAGACTGAAGTCTCTCTGCAAAACATAAATTAAGCAAACGTGAGTACAAAAGTACTCAGCAAGACTTACATCAGAACTAGCTACATATGCATCAGCATCAATAATAGGATGGTGGGGTTTAACTGCAGCAAGCCAGCTTTGACTCAGTGGCTAACCTGAACTACGACTGCAAGCAACTCTTTTGAGGTGGCGCACATGAGTCCACATATTCACCAATCAATACACCACTATGGATCCGCTCCCGTCTACCTACGAGAACGCCATCCATAGCACTCACGCTTATCTTGCGAGTTTTAGAGTATCCACTTCAAGTTATCTATGAACTGTTATAGGTAACCCAGAAGTCCTTTACCGTGGACGCGACTATTTGAATAGATCATTTATAACCCTACAGGGGTGTACTTCGTCACACATGTTTTCACCATTTAGCGTCTGCACACGACATGTGCTCGGCAGACTTCAAGCGAAAGCTGACGTGGGTGTAGACCACGACCTTACTAACCACACAAGTCTCTAGTCCAGGTTTATCACCTATTCGGGTTCCATCCGCAAGGAAATCCGGCCGGGGTGTCCTCAACGGCTCCAAACGATGTGTACAGGGTCCCGAGACACCAAACGGGCACCCGGCATACCCGGCCATGGTGTATCTACCGCATCATGGCCCACCCCTAGGGTCAGCGCTACGCACGGCCGCCAACACATATCCTACAAACACCAGAAACTAGTTGCAACTCCTGGACAGAGGACAAGGGCAGTTAATAAGTCGAGCGGGGTCATATTTCAGGGCCCAACGTGTGGTAGTAGCTGTTTCATGGATCACAAACACAGAACTCAGTTCCTGAGGACGGTTTCAGTGAGACAACCCACCATGTACTCCTACATGGCCTCTCACCCCTACCTTTACCAAATCGTGTTCACACACTTAGCTCACACACAGTAGGACATGTTCATCACCATTTCAATTCATTCCCGATGAATCAGACCCAACTCAACTCTAAGCAGTAGCAGGCATGACAAACAAGCATGAATGAGTAGGCACATCAGGGCTCAAACAACTCCTACTCATGCTAGTGCGTTTCATCTATTTACTATGGCAATGACAGGCCATGCAGAGGAAAAGGGGTTAAGCTACCGCAGCACGTAACAGTTGAATCGTTGTTGTCCTAATGCAGTAAAATAGAGCAGGAGTGAGAGAGTGGGATTGTATCAGAATGAACAAGGGGGTTTTGCTTGCCTGGCACTTCTGAAGATGATATAGCTCTTCATCGGTGTCATTGATCACATCGTCGAAACATACGTCTACCGAGGGGGAACAATCACCGGCAACAGAGAAAGAATATAATCAATGCAATGCACAATATGATGCATGATCATGACATGTCAATATGCTGTGATTTGAGCTAATGCAGATAAGAACAGAAGGGTTTGAATTGAGTTGAACTCAAGGTTTAAATTCAGATTCAAACTATGAATTCAAATAGTGCATGATCATGTTTTGAACTAAACAGCAAGGTTAATTTGTTTAAACATGCATGGAAATGCCATAAATAGATTCTTTGGATTTTTCTGATAATTTTTCATATATAATTTGTTTCATTTGGAGTTATGGTTGCATTTCTATGATTTTTAGAAGTTTATACTATTTTCTGGAATTTCCTGGTTATTAATAAATCCAGAAAATGTAATAATGCGTCAGCATTAGGTCATGCTGACGTCAGGAGGTCAACAGGCGCCATCCAGGTCAAACTTGACCAGTGGGGCCCACTGGTCAGTGACTCAATTAGTTAACTGGGTTAATTAGGGTTAGACTAATTCTAACAAGAATGTCAGCAGGGCTGGGCCCACATGTCAGTGGCTCAGGGTTAGTTTAGTGAGGGGATTAACACCTGACAGCGGTGATTAGCACTAACTAACACCTAACTAAACTAGTTAGGGCCGGCCCCACGTGTTAGTGGCTAACTAAACTAACCTAGTTTAATTAGGACTAACCTAGGTTAAACTAATTAAGTTTAAACCTAAACTAGATTAATTAGCCGGGCGGGGCTCGCATGTCATAGACCCAGGGGAGGTCAAATCCCCTGGTCAACCAGGGCTGAACCACCGGCGGTTAAAGTGGTCAACCCGCCGGCGACTCGACGCCGGCGAGGCCAGACGCGGCGGAGGGCCTCGGATTTGGTCCTCCGGTGACCAAATCGACGGCGGAGACGTGCTACGTAGAGCTGGGGGGCTGCCACATCCACGGGTGCAAGTGGTTGGACACGGGGACGTCGTAAACGACGCCGGCGAGCTCGACAGCGGCGGCCAGAGTTCGGTGGGCTCGGGGTCGTCATTGCGACGACCGTGGTGGCTCGTGCGGGGCACCTACGTGCTCTATGCGGCACGGGGAGGGAGTTGGGAAGGACGGCCGGACTAGTAGATGGCCAGAGACACGTCGGCGGCGAGCACAGGCGGTGATGCGTGCGGGCGAGCTCAAGGCGGCGCGTACGGTGCACGCAAGAGAAAAACGGAAAGGGGGGAAGGATCAGTGGCTCACTGCGGGTGCAGGGGAGCAAACGGCGAGCTCGGGGAGGCAGAGACGGCGACGAAACGACGATGGGGATCTTGGCGTCGGGAGGTTAAAGACGAGCTCGGTGAGGTCGTCCGGGGGCTTTAGGCGTCGCGCGGCTTGGTGAGAAGGTCGAGGAAGAAGTGGCGGGGCTTCTGGGCACGTCGGCGGGGCGTGGGGTGGCCGGTGGCCGCGACAAAGCACGGCGGCGCCCTCTGGTGCGCTCGAGAAGAGAGGGGGAGGGAGCCAGAGGAGGGGAGGAGCTGCGGGTGTGAGAGAGAGGTCAGGGGGGCGCGTGGCGTCGTCTGGAGCCGTCCGGGGCGTCGACAGAAGCAGGAGGTGGCTCGGGCGCGTGGACGCGCGCGTCGAGCACGCGACTCTCGTCCTTCTGGCGAGAGGAGGGAGATGACTGGCATCGGCCAGCTAGATTGGGCTGTGCTGGGCCAGGCCAGGTGGGCGCCAGGTTAGTTTCCTTTCTCTCTCTCTTTTCTGTTTTCTATTTATTCTATTTTGTTTTGATTTAGTAAAATACTAAACCATTTTATAAAATCCTGGAAATAATTAGGGGTGCTGTCTGAATTATTCCAATGACCCATAACAACTTCCAACATTTTTGGAGCACCTAAAATATATATAGCATTTAAATAGCTCCAAATCAAATATGTTTGAATTAATTCAAAGCCCAAATATGTCTTGCAAAAATGTAAACCATTTTTGGTAGATGCTTCCACCTCAATCCAGAAATGTTGAACATTTTTAGAGGGCATTTTGAGTTCAATGAAAAAGATTTTATTTTGACCCTAGTTGAATCCATTTGGTGCTAGGGTTTAAGCATCCCCATTTCAAGATTAATTGAAATTGAAAATGATGCATGGATGCAATGCCACTAATTACAAGAAGATTTCTAGGGATGTGACAATGCAAAGGCTGAGGTATATCATTCCAGCCCAGGGCTGGATATGGTAGCACTGCCCAAAAATTCTCCATAGGTTGAAGCTGTCCTGGCATGGGATGAGGGTTGCCATCAACTGGCATAACATCTTCATCTTGTGGCAATTGTTCCGCGAAAGCGACCGTGAGGATGTGGCAAGAGGCAGTCCAGGAAACAACAGCACCCCCCACATTAGCAAACTTGCGAAAAAACACATCCCTTGGTACCAGTAGATTGTCAGGAAAGGATGCATAAACCAAGGAACGAACTAGACGATCATCTTCATGGTTCCAATAATTGAATTGACCGAAAGTGCCCACAACCTCGGAAAGGATCTCCTCATTGCGATAATCCAGGGGGACACCAATAAACATTGACCATCTAGTTCTATGTCCCTATAGTGCCCGATAACCCTCTCCATCATCATGGTTAATGAATCTAACAAAAATCTCTTCCCCATGTTGATCTAAACCAAGCGGCCAGGGCGCGTGGTTAACAAGAGCACTACGAATAACTGGGTCTTGCATCTGATACAACCCGACACCTTGAAACAAAGTCTAGGGGGATAAAACTGGCAGCTGCAACTCATCGGTGATGAAATCTTTGACCTGTTGACGAAGGAAGGGAACATCCTCCGGCGGCGGTATGGGCTCAACAATCCCCACCATGTAAGATTCATGGCCCGCCGGCAAGAAGCGACGCGGATCAAGCTCATAGTTCACCATGGGCAGTGACGGAGGTGGCGGAACAGAGGTATCAGGTGGCGAGCGACTTGACGATGAAGATGTGGAATAACCAAGCAACAGAGCAGAGGGGGCAGGGTTTTTTGCAGGGGATCTTTGCACTATTTGGGAGCACGAAGAGTTCGGGCTATGCTTGAAGGCGCGAGACTCGAGGTTGGTAGTTAGGCTGCTCCGTTTGGGAACACAAATCTTTAAATTGGGAGGTGACCTGGTGCAACCCTTTTTAACGTGACCGAGCCTGAAACACAGACGACACCGGACCTCATTCATGCATCGCTCTAGGGTATGTCCCATACCCAAACAATGTGGGCAATCCCAAACTTGTGCCGCCATCTCTTCAACCAATTCATCCAAACCTTGTAAATCACGGACAATTTCCACAGGAGACTTGCATGGTGATGGAACCGGGCTGCATGCGGCCTCAGGGCCCAATAAGGTACTAGGAGGGGTAGAGCAAAGCCCATCATCATCAGAATCATCATCCGAGAGGACTAAAGGGTTTTGCATAGAACCCATAGAAGGCAACGTGGCAGCAACAATATCAGGCGAGATGATTATCCCACGGTTATTATCAGGAACCGATTCCCGAGAAAGGCGGGCAGCTGGTGAAACAGATCCAAACTGTAGGCCTAACTCCATCGCCGGCAAAGAGGCTACCGGCGGTGAGCAAGCAACACGTGAAACATGTTCATGATCTAATGGACAGCTAGTTGGAACTATTAATTCTTGGGGATCAAGATCATAACCCGCATCTTGTTGCACTGCGAGAATGTCTTCAGCAGTAGCCTTAAAGCGATAACCTTTGCATGCATCATAATTAAGAAAAGTAGCAAAGCACAGACTCTTGCGAGGATGATTAGCATCCTTAGAACGCAAACATGATCTAGAGGAGGCATGCAACATGGCAGCAAGGCCTAGACGTGCCCTACGCTTCGAAGGACTAACTAGAATCCATTCATCATTGCATTCAATTTGCTAAGATTTAAACTCCTTAATCCAATCTGGTCCTCCATGACCCCAAAGATGACACTTGAATTGAGGGCAGGCATGATTGCGTTGACGCAAGATGAAAAAACCCACCTCTTTTGCATGAGACATGAAAGGAGAAAACATGATCACGTAAACATGATACCTTCAACGAAGAACAGTATCCACCGATCGCCGCCTCAAGAGCTAGGGCAACATTCTCCTTAGTTAGCCGAAAATTATGCCTTGCAAAAGAAACCACCATGATGAAATGACCAGAGCCATCATTGGGGTGCACCATGCGCCTCATGGATCGCCAGATCTCTTGCGAGAGACCCATCCCATG
The DNA here is from genome assembly GCF_003073215.2 of Triticum urartu. Classification (NCBI taxonomy): domain Eukaryota; kingdom Viridiplantae; phylum Streptophyta; class Magnoliopsida; order Poales; family Poaceae; genus Triticum; species Triticum urartu. Next base: position 712,664,141 of record NC_053023.1, read on the forward strand.
AGAAAAGTCAAAACCAAGAGCAATGGAGGCATGAACCGCCATGGAGATGAGTCCCCAAGGGGGCAAACCAGTACGCCGGAGAGAATGGTGGATTGCATGGTGATTTCCACGGTTGGAGCTGGAGATCAACGGAGGGTGGCGGCTAGGGTTATGGTGGGGTGGGGGTGGAGCTCTCCAACATCAGGGTTTTTCCATGTGTTTTTGGCGATCCTTCAGACTTGTGTTTCATTAAGTAGATATACCCACAGCGCCGTGAGAGGCCGTGGCCGCGGCCGCCCCTGGAACTGCGGGCGCGCGAGCACCGCTCGTGGGAGAGGCCTCGCCGGCGATAGGGATGGGCCGACAGCATCGCTACAGAGGGCTGGCCTTGGGTGTGGCCTCGAGCCCTGCTGATATGCGTGGATGCAAGACGAGAGGACCGCGTCGACCACCGTGGAGCGTCGCTACGTGAGTGGTCGAGGTGGTGCAGCCATGAGTCACCGTTGATGCTCTTCGGGACGTCGCCGGCCTTGGTCTTCCGGATCACACGATGAGGCCGATGGGATCGCTTCGCTAGGAGCATGCTGATAATAATGTGTAAAGAGGGAAATTGAGAGAGAAAAGAGCGGACGATTGGAATAAACAACAAAAACTCTAGACCTACGTAAACTTACGTTCTTTTTTTCCTTCCTACTAGTAAATGCGCACGTGCAATGCACATTAATATTTAGACAATATATTAATGGCATGCGGATATTAGGTATGCTATTATTTGTGTGTTAATTCTTGATTTGTGCAATATTTGGTATGGTGTTAACTGCACGTTAAACGCTCGCCATTGGAGCAGTCTAGATCGTTGGATTGACTTAGTTTGATGACCGAGCTCAATTGGATCTGCCTCTTTGGGTCTTTTTATATTGATTATTAATAGATATATAAAACTAATCATCCCCTGATTTTCGGGAGTGGGCCAGGGCCTCTTTCTAATCCAATCCAATTAATCCAGATCAACTAGTACGTAACTTTACATAAAGAATTTACGTAGGTGTAGCAAAGCTCAATAAAAATCATCATCTCATTGATGAAAATTAGGGGTATATATCCAGTACATGGCCGTTTATTAGGGATGGTTGCCAAAAAGGACAACCGACATAGCATTGATTAATTACATAATTACTACTCCCTCTGTTTTTAAATATAAGTTTTTTTAGATATTTCAAATGGATTACAATACGGATGTATGTAGACATATTTTAGAGTGTAGATTCAATCATTTTGCTCTGTATATAGTCACCTATTGGAATATGAAAAAGACTTATATTTGGGAACGGAGGGAGTACATATCGCGTAAGATACATAGTGGGAGTAAGCCAGCCTCCTTGGAGTTTAGCGATTTCGGGCCGTCGGATCCCGTCCTTGATGCGTTTTCGTCCGTTCGATTGCAAAATGGAGAGGTACGGGCCGTCGGATTGAGTCGAGCTACTGTGGATCGAAACAGTGTCCCTCGAGCGGTAAATATCTTCTGCCACCGCATTTTATTCTGTGCCCCGCGGAGGGCATTTTTGGTATTTCGCCTTGTTGGAAAAGGGTCCACTAGCGCTAGCGCTAGGGCGTGAGATGTGAGAGCGAGGAAGCGAGCACTGGAACTCTCGTCCCCCTCCTACCCGCTCCTCTCTTCCTCGCCCGCTCCTCTCTTCCCACGAAATCCTAGCCGTCCCGCTCGCGCCGCGGTCCCCATCCGCTTCTTCTACTTGCGCCGGGGTCGCCATCGAGGGCCTGCCGCTCGCACCGCCGCTTCCCCGTCCTGCTCGTGCATCACGCCTAGGGAGGAGACGAAGCCCACGCTGCTGTTCCCGACGGAGCGCGCGCCGTCGCGCGGGAGGAGGCCAGGCGGAGCGCGCCATCGTTGGATCTTCCTCGGCGGCGATCCAGTGCCGAGGAAGGTCACGGGGAAGCGGCTCATCCTCGGGGGCGCTACGCCGGCCGGTCGGAGGCCGCCGAGTTCGCCTCGGCCACTAAGTTGCTGTCGGGGAGCACAAAGTGCCTCCTTTGAGCACCCGTTGCAGAGACGAGGAGGACCTCAAGGTGAGCCCCGTCAAATTTTGCTTGCTTGCTGTTCACTTTTTTTATTGTAAACTGACGTATTGCAGTTACTCGATACAGTTCCTTTGAGATCAACTGATTGATAGTTCATAGTTCTAACATACCTGGGCCAGGATCGAGGTTAATGCATGTCTTCTGATGGCGTCCCTCTTACAAAAAGCATACAGTTATCTAGCCCGGTCTACAGATCCATAGTTGATGTGCCTCTTGTGTCCTGTAACTTCTGAAACAGCAGAAACATATTAATTTTGAATAAAAGCCTCTAAGGAATACAAGTTAGGAATAAGAGATTGTTGCATCAAAGAGCAGTAGCACCTCCTTGTCATTGTCAATACCTGTTGATATTGTGTAATGTATCATGATCAACTACACTGCAAACATTTGCAAATATTACTCTTGAGTTAATCACTGTATAATTTACTCTAATTAGTCATACATCTTCCATTTATTTGTTTACACATGTTTGACAATTATCAATCTCCATGATATCAAGATCTGCACCTCTTCCTGATTTAGATTCAGTTTAGCTATTTACCATGGTTCAACATATTCATCTTATGGATCAAAAAATTCTATTTTGTGGTGAGAGGTAGAGGTTCAAGATGAAGGATGAGATTTCTGTTTGATGTCTGGATATGGCAGGACAATCCATTGCATAGTTATTTGCTTACAACAATTTTTCTTTTGGAAGAACAATGTGCTTATTGACGCTGTTTAGTCTGTACTAATTTTTTCTGCATGGTGTTATAAAGGAGTAGTATATTGAACCATAATTAGCACCACCGGATAATTCTCATGAGTCCTTACCAGTTAACATTTCTATGTTATACTCATCCTGCTGCTTGTTTATATATGTGACGATTTAACTCGGTCTTTTTGCCTCTGTATTCTTATCATACTCTCCATTTCACATTTTTAATTGTTTACTGTTTCCAAAGTTTCTGGAGAATGGCAGCTACTAATTACTAAGTGACTGTATATGATGTGCTCTTTAGTGTGTGTCATCAGAACAGTTAAATTTTCATCTGTGAACTATTTTCTTTATTATTATTTTCTACTTGCTCTAAACAATGCATTGACGTCCAGTTTCTTTCCCAGTTCTATCCATTCGTCGCTGATACGTGGATTATTTTGTGCGTTGTATACTCTGTAAAAGTTTGGTATTTGCAGCACCATATGGTGGATCATAGCAGGTAAAGGCTGTGTAGTTTTACACTCTACATTAGTCTATCTAGCTATTTACAGCTCACTCTAATCTAAGTAGGTAAATCTTGAACATGAGCCATCCACTGTTGATGTCCTGTTGGACAAGGCATGATCTAATCAGATAAATCTTGAACATAAGCCTCCTACTGTTGATGTCCTATTGGACAAGGCAGATATCTCCTCCTTTCATCTTATATTTATTTGCAAATGCCCCCCCCCCCACCCCCCCCTTGGTAATGGACATCAGTTCGCTCAACCGCTGAACCTTTAACCTGACATCAAAGTCAAACGTCTTCGCTTCGCCCTCTAGCTGAAGGCAGATGGGTCTTTTTCTTTCTTTTGCGTGCGGGAAACTACACACCTTAGTATATTCCTTGCACAAGACCTACTCATAAATTCACAGATCCAGATCAATGGATGATTCAAAGAAAATAGTCCATATACTTCTAATAGGTCGTGCAATTTTTTAGATGAGCAATCAGCGCCGCGCCGCAATGCAATGCAAAAGTCGGTTTTGAAATTTCATTGCAAAATCCACCACAAATAATCTTTCTCTGTAAATTATCTATCCAGGTCAGGCACATCTTATAACTAGGTCACTTCCACTGGATCTTTCTGTTAACAAGCAGCTAGACCCAAGGTACTAATGTCCAATCGCTCGATCATTTTGATATTTAGTCTCTCAAGAGTTCTTTTCATAGTTTATTATTCTTCAAGTTCCACTTTCGTTTTACTCAGTCATGTCCAAATGCTTTTTCTATAAATCATTCTAAAACAAGGTGTGTTGCTGCTATGCTCTAATGTATACTTACGTGGTTCTTGCTTCTTATTTGTCCAGCGTGTGTGTATGATGTTGTTGGGTTGTTGACATGGCGCGTTGTCCGGTTGCGGCTCATGCTCAAGCCACGGTTGAGCCTGGTGGTCATGGCTGTGGCCGTGGGCGGTCTGCTGGTCGTCGTGGACGAGCCACTGGCCGTGGAGGTTCTAATATAGGGTGTGCCCCTGTTTCTGATCATGTCGCTGCTTGCCGGGTTCCTGCCGCTGGAGGTGAGCCTCTTGACAGGCGTAGGGGTGTGAGTCGGCGGGTGCCTGCTGCTGGAGCTGAGCCCATACCCAGGCATGGGCGTGGCGCTCGGCAGATGCCTGCTGTTGGGCGTGGCGCCATACCTCGGTCAAGTGGTAGGGGTGTTCGTGGCTGTGTCCCTGGTCGCGGTGCTAATTCTGGGCATGCAGCCGCTGCTATACATGTGTCTGCCCCTGGTCATTCTGCTGGTCCTAGGTACGCCGCCGCTCCTAGGCGTGTGTTGGTCCCTGGGATTACTAGACGTTACGTGCCACGCCAGCCTGTTGGGGGTCCTCCTCGAAGCCGTACAAGTACGTGTGTATCCATTATTCTTTTGTATTTTGTCTCCTAGGGTATTTTGTTGGGGTTGATGATAATTATTTCTTATTGTGTTGTTTGCGACGTGGTTAGGTGATGGCTGGTTTCCTTTTCTGAGCTCGACCGTGGCTGCGGTAAATCGCAGAAAACGGAAAATGTGTGTTGAGTTTCGGCGCACTAGATACGAAGGTGGGTGAAAGTTCTTAGTTTGTCGTTGGTTGTTGTTGTTGTCTGTGTGTTGTCTTACTTTGTTCTGCATGTCCTGTTAAGAACATGTCGTTGATGGGCCTTTGCCGAAGGATTGGCATGGTTTCTCGGTTTATGTCAGTGTGGAGGTGATCGGGGTAGACCGCAACAGATGGAAAAAACGGAAAGTGTCCATTAAATTGCGGCGTCCTGGATGCGAAGGTGTGAGATTTCTTGGTTTGTTGTTAGTTGTTGCTTTTTGCTGTATGGTCTCTTAGTTGGTTTTACGTGCATTTTCAGAGATTGTTGTTCAAGGGCCTTTGCCAAAGGATTGGCAAGGTTTCTCAGTCAAGTTTGCCGAGTCCCTTAAAGGTACTTATTAACCAGGCCTTTGTTGTTTTGGCTATGTGATTATTGTCTTCCTTTTATCCTTGGTTTGTGGCTGATAGTTTTCTATTTTGGTGCCCGTTTAGCTTGCTATGCAGATAGGTCATACTACGGCCCTCCGGATTTCTTGTGCCAATACTGTGGTGCCTCCTTTTGGTTTGCTGAGTGTTCAAAGTCCAGGTCATCCTGGACACATCGTAAGATGGTTTATAATCATTGTTGTAAAGGCGCTAAGGTATATATCCCTCCCTTTAAGGATCCCCCGGCCTATCTCTGGGAGCTCCTTCGATTCGATGGTACTTCTCGTGCTAAAAAATTCATCCGGACTATACGTGAGTACAACTGTATGTTCGCTTTCACTTCGATGGATGCTACCATTGAACGCTCGTTTGGTGGCAGCCATGGACCTAAGATTTTTAAGATCGGTGGTCAAGTGTCTCATCGTATTGGTTCGTTGGTGCCTAGCGGTGATGATACCCCTAAGTTTGCTGAGTTGTATATACATGACCCAGCTAATGAGATTAGACATAGGATGAATGCCTTAAATCCAGAGGATAAGCCTACTGGGGTGTGGATGAGAGTATTGTGGTTGGTCTTAGAGACATGCTTAATGAGTTTAACCCATTGGTACAGACCTTTAGGGAGGCAAGTAAGATGATAGAGGATCGTGGTGATGAACCCATCGAGGATATCTCGATTCGTATTATTGGACCTTCGGAGGGCGATAGTCCACAATTTAGTTTGCCTACAACCACTGGGCTTGCTGCTTTAGTTGTCGGTGGTGGCTTCACGTTAGAGGCATCTTCTCGGGATATTGTTGTTTGCAGTCGTTCTGACGGTTTGCAGCAGATATCTTCTCTGAACACTGCATCATGCCTCTGCAATACCCATTGCTTTTCCCTTATGGAGAGAGAGGGTTCCAGGTGGATGTTCCTCACTTGATTGTTCCTGAAGAAGATGATGATGATGGACCTATATATAGATCCTAATCTTGCACCTGGAAGTCCGACCGTTGAGGCGTCCTCTTCATACCCTTCTGGGGGTGGTGATGCTTCCACAAATAGTTGGAATAGGATGACCATGCAGGATTACTATCGTTTTATGTGCCATTACAAGGGTGATCAGCCCAATCCATGTATATGTTATGGTCTCCTCTCCTCTCAGTCGGTTGTCGATGCACGTGCGTGCATCGATGAAAGTAGACTTTGGTATATCATAAGAAATCAGGACATGCTTAGATCAGAGCACATGCAGGGTATTACCGATGCGGTAGGTGATGGGTGTGTTGATGGTGATGCTCTTGGGAAGAGGACCATTGTACCTTCCAGTCACATAGGCGGTCGTCGTTACTTCCATGAAAATTTCCATGATGGCCTTGCCGTTTGTCGGGTGCACGGTGCCCCTGACATATTTACCACTTTCACTTGCAATCCCAAGTGGCCTGAGATCACCAGTGCATTGGAACCAGGTCAGACACCTTCTGATAGGGCGGATATTGTTGTTAGGGTCTATCACATGAAGCTCACCGAGTACTTGGACGAGATTAAGTCAGGCCTGGCTTTTGGCCCCATTACGGCCGGTATTGTGACTGCTGTGTTGTGTGTGTGTGGTCGTTGTTTTTAATGATGTTTTACTTCTTCTGTTGGCTGGGCTGTCTAATTGAGCTTTTATGTCCTTTTTCAGTGTTGTATACCGTTGAGTTCCAGAAGCGGGGACTGCCTCACGCGCATATACTTGTCTAGCGGAGAGGGGGTAACGGTGAGATTGGTGTTGAAAATATTAATTCATTAATATCTGCTGAAATACCTGATGCATTGCTTGATCCTCTAGGATATGCTTTAGTTTCTGAGTTTATGATGCATGGTCCGTGTGGTGAAATGAACGATAAATGTGTCTGCATGAAAAAGGGTGTTTGTTCTAAATATTTCCCAAAAGATTTTAGAGATACCACTGTCATTGATGATAATGGGTTTGCCTTATATCGACGTCGTGACGACGGTCGAAGGGTCTATAAAAATGGTCATTACCTTGACAATAGGCATGTTGTTCCTTATAATATGGCAATGCTCAAGAAATTTCAGGGACATATAAATGTAGAGTGGTGTAATAAGACACAGGTGATGAAATATCTCTTTAAGTATGTGACCAAAGGTGCTGACTACTCTAAGGTCATGTTAGAAAGGCTAAAAAATTGACTAAATCTGGTTGTCGTACGGTAGATGAGGTTCAGGAGTATCTGATATGTCGGTATATATGTGAGTATGATGCATTGTGGCGCATATTTGGGTTTGAAATACACTTTAAAATGCCGTCGGTTCAAAGGCTGACCGTTCATATGCCTGGCATGAATACTGTCTACTATCGTGCTGGTGCTGACCTCACGAAAATTGTTGATTCTGACTTCTTGCGAAAGACTATGCTTACCGAATGGTTTGTTGCGAATGAGATGTTCGAAGAGGCCCGATCATTAACTTATTGCGATTTTCCAACTGCTTGGACCTGGGACGCTAAAAGTAGGTCATGGCATCCAAGGGGTAGGGGTGAAAAGATTGGCCGCGTATATTATGTACATCCTTTGAGTGGTGAGTTGTATTACTTGCGCATGCTTTTGATGATTGTTAAGGGGGCTAGGTCATTCGAAGATCTCCGAACATATGTTGCTCGTCTTTATCACACCTTTAAAGAAGCTTGTGCCGCGCATGGTTTGTTAGGAGACGATAATGAGTGGTACATAGCGTTTGATGAAGCGGTTGTCTGGGGGTTTGGGCATTGACTTAGACAACTATTTGTGACTATGCTCATGCATTGTTCTATCAAGGATGAGATGGGTTTCTTTGAACGTTACTGCGCTAGCATGTACGATGATATCCAACATGGGTTCCATCGTGCCCTGGGTAATCCAAACTATGATGTTCCTCCTGAAAGATTGAGAAATATGCTTCTTGACGAGTTGGCCGACATTTTCTTGAAACATGGTTCTGATATAAGAAGTTTTAACTTGCCGTCTCGCTCTAGCGAAGGTGAGCAGTCTAATGATAATCGTCTAATTCGTGAGGAACTGTCTTATGATGCATGTGCTCTATCTAAACAGTCCTTGGTTATGTTTGACAGTTTAAATGAGGACCAATTGGTTGCTTATAAGGCAATTGTAGAGTGTGTGCAGGCGGGGAAACCGGGCTTTTTTTTGTCTCTGGGTACGGCGGTACTGGGAAGACTTACCTGTGGAGTGCAATATGTGCTTTCCTTAGGGGCGAGAGGAAGATAGTGCTTATTGTTGCGTCGTCGGGCATTGCGTTGCTGTTGTTTCCTGATGGGAGGACTACTCATTCTCGCTTTAAGATACCTATTCTTCTTGAAGATAATGCACAGTGTGATATTAAAAGAGGCTCTAAGCTTTGTAAGTTGTTGATGGTATCTTCACTTGTTATTTGGGACGAGGCGCTAATGACACACAGGAAATGCTTTGAGGCTGTAGATAGAACTTTGCGTGATGTCCTCTCTGTGGCTAATCCAAATCTTGCGGATATTCCGTTCGGTGGAGTAGTGATGGTCTTGGGTGGTGACCTTAGACAAATCTTACCAGTTGTTGAGGGAGGTACTAGGCCTCAAATCATTGATGCGGCAATCACGAATTCTCCACTGTGGCATTCTGTTCAGAAATTGTCGCTTTCTATTAACATGCGCTTGGGTGTGCATGGTGCGGATACCCAGGCACAGAAGGATGTTGCCTTATTTAGCAGATGGGTGCTAGATCTTGGGGAAGGGAAGTTGCCTGTCACAAGGCGAGGTGATGAGGTCGAGGCTTTTTGGATACAGATACCGGACGACCTCTTGGTTTGTACGTCTGGTGATCCAATAGTTGCTATTGTTTCTTCTGTCTATGGTGATTTTTTGCATAACTATTTGAACTCTGGTTACTTGCAAGAGAGAGCCATTTTAGCCCCTACCAACGACCATGCAGAGGATATTAATGAACATATTCTTGCATTGGTTCCTACTGATAGCAGAGACTATTTGAGTGCTGATTCTGTTGACGATTCTACGGATTCTGTTAGGGACAAAGATGTTTACTATCCAATCGAGTACCTGAATGCAACTAAAATTATAAATTTCCCAAATCATAGGCTGACTCTTAAGGTTGGTGTTCTGATTATGCTTCTTAGAAACCTGAGCCAGGCAAATGGTTTGTGTAACGGTACACGACCGATTGTAAAAGAATTAGGTGACCGGCTTATCGAAGCTGTCATTATGACTGGCTCACATGTGGGTGATACCGTTTATATCCCCAGGATTGAATTATTGGCAAAGAAGGGAAATGCACCCTTTGTGCTTAGACGTCGCCAGTTTCCTGTTCGTGTGTGCTATGCCATGCATGACAATTAATAAGAGACAGGGACAGACCCTGTCTGCTGTTGGTATATATCTTAAGGGTCCTGTTTTTACGCACGGGCAGCTATATGTGGCAGTGTCTCGTGTTACGTCGAGGGGCTTCTTTGAAAATCCTTATATTAGATGCTGATGGCAAATGCGGCTCTGAGAACAAGAACATTGTTTTCCCTGAGGTCTTCCGGGCCGCGGGGATGACCTAGGTCTGTGTATGATGGTAGTCTTCATTTTGGTAGGTTTTGGCATGCTTTTGTGAGTTGGATGACATTTTGGGTGGCGACATATAGTGCTGGCTATATAAATATGTGCTCATGCGATGGGGGTGGTATTTTGAATGTCCGCATGTACTGGGATTTGCTTTATTCCGCGGTTTGGTTTATGTCATAGAGATTTACTGAGTTTAACGGTGGTGCTGTATTTTGGTGCTGGTCCTTTTGTTGTAGATGGTGATGGCTGATCTGCAGGCTCTTGTTGTGGGGAGCAGGAACCTAACCATCTGTGTGTATGTTTCGCGTATCTGGCAGCATCGTGGATCCACTCATAACAGTCCTATGAAAGACACCGACATGGTCCTTTTGGATGCCCAAGGTATATGGCTTCTCTAGCCCCCGTGCCCTATGTTGTTTGTAATTTTCTCCTGCCTTTTCTGCTTGGTAACTGATGCATGTTGTTTCTTGGCAGGGCAACCACGTCTATGTTGAGATTGGTGAGAAGCTTTTTCCTAAGTTTATGGGTCAACTGAAGGAAGGATGTGCATATGAAACTTCTCTGTTCTTTGGTGTTCCTAAACAGACGCTATTTCAAGCCTATCGATGTGATACACATTAGGTTCCCTAGGTTCACTACGGCCAGTCCTAATACTGGTCTAGAAGTTCAGTTTCCATTTTGCACTTGCCCACGGTGCTTGGTCCAGCGCATTGGCAGGAGGAGCAAGAGTCAAGGCGTGCCGCCCCCGATTCTACAGTGTGCCCGACGGATGCCTCTACAGCAGCAGCGGCGGCGGCAAGCCTGGCTCGTGGCACCAGAAGCGGGCGACGAAAGCCATTGCCAGGTGTGTCCCTCCCTCCTCTCTCTCTGTCTCTCTGTGTATGTGTGTGTGTCTGATTTTGTTCGCCACATTGCAACTGGTCCATGTATGATCTGAGCGCTCCTGCCACGTCTGTAGTTTGCCGTCCACTTGGCCGCAACCATCCACAAGAAGAGGGGATGGCAAGGCACTTGTGTCCTCATCTGTCTCCACTCCCTAACCACTAGGTTATCTTGGTAAGGGTGGATTGGATTTCAATTCTTTAGCATCTGCTCCTGAGGAAGTTCCACCAACCTCTGCATCTTGTGTGAAATTCATGTTCTTGCTCCTTGCCTGTCAGGAGTTGTCCCTGCTGGTGCTTCTGCTGGGTCAAGTCTTGGTTTTCTTCCGTCGAATTGGCTTCGACTGAGGGAGGGGATTTTTCTGGAGGTTGTTGTCCTCATGAGGACGGATGTGAGGAGGGGCGTGGCAGCGACGGGGAGGGACCAGTTCCCCGTCAGCATGCGAGTCCTTGCCGTGGATGACGACCTGGTCTACCTCAAGGTGTGCTAGAGACCCTCCTGTGGCGTTGTCAGTATCACGGTGAGAATTTTGTTGTTGTTATTTTGCAGTTCTGGTTTGTAATTGTCTAGGAGCCACCTACTGGGTCAGGCATAGTCAATTTTAGTTGCTCTGTTCCGTGTCGAGGACAACCACTATAAAATTGCTGTTGGTAGTTGTCACAGCTCACAAGTAGATTTGGTGTACTGCGCATCATATATAAATGATACCTGTATGGATAGATTCATTATATTGCATGACCTGAATTTATGATTCCGTTTTTATAACATAGATGCACGCGGGATCGGGTTTTTATCATGGAAAATTCATAGGACCATTTCCCTTTTGTTGTATTGTTACCCAGTTTGGAAGAATAACATGTTGTGTTTCCAGTGACGACGACGAATCAGGCTGTTATCGCGCTGAGGATGCCGCGGGAAAACAGGGACATGCTTGATCTGGTTATCAGTGGTGTCCACATGCTAGACATGGATGGCTTTAAGCTTCTTGAGCTTGTAGGGCTTGAAATGGACCTCCCCGTCATCAGTAAGTTCCAAAAATTTATCCATCTCATAGCCGCACGATTTTCTTACTGGTCTTGGTAATAGGAGCCTAGGGGGTATACTTATATAATGTTGCTGGATGTATATTCTTTTATATGCAAAATGTCAATTCAGCACAGCGAATCTTATGGTTTGTACTTCTGATTGAGGAGGCAAAAATGTCAGTGCTAACCAATTATTTTCCATGTAGTGTTATCTGTGAATGGAGAGACAAAAACTGTAATGAAGGAGATAACTCATGGTGCCTGCATCTATCTCCTAAAACCCATTCACATCGAGGAGCTTAGGAATATCTGGCAGCATGTTGTTTGGTCCGTTGAATTATATAGAAAATTCATCTCTGCTGTCAACCATCTTGGAATTGACAGTAAGAACTTACCAGTACCTTCCTTCTCTGTAACTACTTTTTTCTGGAGCAACTTTGTTGCTCATTATTCTTTCATGTTTATGCAGAAGGTGTGCCGAAAAGGATACTTGAGCTCATGAATGTTGAGAAACTCACTAGGGAAAATGTTGCAAGTCGTCTACAGGCGAGCCACTTACTTAACTTCCTTGTAGTTATCAGCAGATCAGTACCATGTGCATTCCATACTTGTCGAGCTTTATCTGTACTGCAGCCAACAACTAGGCATTCAGAGATAATAGTGCTTAGAAAAAGTTGTAACTAATAGATAACTTGTGCTGTGTGTAGCTCTACGCATTATATATTCTGCAACTTCTATTTTTGATCCAGACAGTGTGATGATTTAAAGTCTGTTTTTTATATGACCTTCATATAGTTAGTTGCTTTGTTGTCACTATTGCTGCTGCATGATTTTTTCAGAGAGAGTTGCCAACTGAGCTTATATTTTTGTTAACTTACTGAATGATAACCAGACTCACCTTTGCATCTGTGTTTGTTGAAAGAACTTGAATCGTTTTCTGAACTTGCACTAAATATGTTCATGTTTGTGTTCCAATTGGAAGCATTTTTTTTGGTAACTGATATTCGATTCCAGATTATCTGTTTTTTTAAGTAGTACATGTTCATGTTTACATATCAGTACGATGCCAAAAATATTTCTGTTAAAGTACTGCAAGATAACCAGACTCACCTTTGCATATACATTTTGTTCAAAAAAAAAATGAATCATGCACTGGACTTGCACTAAATATGTTCATATTTGTGTTTCCGTGGGAAGCAAAATTCATTCTGTTAAATTAATGCAAGGTAACCAGACTCACCTTTGCATATATATATATATATATATATATATATATATATTAGTTGAAAGAGAATTGAACCATATATGCTGGGTACCGATAAAGTTATATATTGGTTCCTTCTATTGCTTTATTTAGCTTTTATTGGTTGTGTTTCTCATGAAAACTAACTTATGTTGAGTTTCTATTGGTTGTGTCTCTGTCCAGGTTGAGTTCAGCACATGTATACCTACCTCAGTCGGTGAGGTTTCTCTACCTTCGCTCTGTGATTCAGATTGATTTCTTTTCTATGCTTTTACTGTATCATGTGTCTGTACCATTGTTGCATGTCTCTAATTGTTTATGTTGCTGAAAGGACAACCACTGATACTATGTCGTTGATAGATAGAAGATTTTAGAAGTGCATTGTTTCAGAATTAAGAAATTTATGTCTCTGATATGGAAATATGCATTATGTTGTTGTTGCCAAGATCTAGCATTCTAATTGTTGATCCTTTTCTAGAAAATAAGATCCCATGGTTATTTATGTTGTCACTTCGCAAGCAAAAATAATTATGTGTGGTTTCATGGACTCTTACCTTATTGATAGGCACCACGCAGAGTTTGAGGAGATGTAGGCCAGCGTGCCACCTCTCTCACTTTTCAAGTCACCGCTGAGCCGCCTTTTTTGCTTCGGAGGCTTCTTGTGTCACCATAGGTTTGTGATTCTTATCTGTTGCCCATTGTAGGCCATGTAGAATACTAAGATAAAATAATTTTAATTTTATCTTTTATATTATTTTATGTTAAAGAGGCTACACTGTATCCAGATCATTGTATATTATCCGGAGTGATTCTCCTTCATATAGACCAAATTATTTTTCTCCCTGTCCATGAGATGCACTGTTTAAATAGTTTGCCTAACACGATATGTCCTTTAGCAGATCCGTGTGTCACAACATGCAAGCAAATCAAATGAAGGAGTGTGGACAAAGTTATATATCGAGCAAATCGGATGAAGGCGTGTGGACAAAGTTATATATCCAATAGTCAACCATGTAGTTTACTATTGTGCAGTATGAAAAACAGTGTACATAAGTTATCTGGCACTAATAATATGGCCTGCTTTTGGTTTCTATGATACCAACCCTTGCTTAGGTATTTCATGTCACATTGCATAACAAATGCGCCAATGGCATGTAGATAGGGCCATTTTTTAGATATTTTACGGGTGATTACTGTAGTGAGTATCTACCATCACCTACTCTTTGAGTAATATCAGATATATTTCCATCTTGGGGTATATTGAGTAATATCGGATGTTAATCGAAAAAGAGCTATATCAGGGGTTTGATCATTGAGCCTTTTTTGATTAATTCCTTGATATACTCTCGGCATTTTCATCTTTAATAAACACACACATGTGGGAGTTGGGTTTCGGCAAGTAGCACCTCCTTGATTAAGTTGTCCTGTTACATGTGCTAAACTTGCTATCCTACGAATGCATCATGCGGCTTGATCTCCACTGCTTGGTCATATCAGTTGGACCGGCACCCTCGCGCCGGGCGCTTCAGTAGTCCACTCCGGGAGTCTTGCGGGATGCCGACGCCGGGCTAGCGGCTGGCCATGCAGGACACACGTTCCACACACTTGCGTACTGACCAACTCATGGAGTTTCGTGCTAGGCTCTAAACTCAATGGTCATGCACTCTTGGCGGGACCAGTCCTCCGGACACTCCGCAACGCTTTGAGCTCCAGTCCGCTAGCGGAAGCAGGGTTTTACATTGCAGGCCGCTGTCCCGCCCCCCCTCGCCACGCCTCCTGCCCGCCAGACCACCAAGATCCCTCAACACTCTCGCGTTGCACTGTTTCCACAAATGCCATCAGATGAGAGTCAAATCCTCGCCGGATATCAAGTTTCTTCGCAAACTCTCACCAATCTGCCATGGACGAGGCGGACTCTGTATGGTCCACCCAGACTAAGACTTAAACATATAAAATTGCTAGGAGATGTTTACTAATGCGGCCGCGAGTGAAGCTCGGTTGTAAATACATAAACGGGCATCATATATTGTCTTTGGTACCTCCAATATCCTAATAAAATCCTACTGAAGAAGCAGTGAGTCTTTTGATATTCTTATCATGACTGCTCCTTTGTCTAAGAACTTTGCAGGCTATTAAATAGTGCCATGCTTCATGCAGTCACACAATTTTTTACTCATTTTGGCATCACACGTTTTAGAAGGTGTCACACAAAATGGGGTGCAAACGCATATTCGTGAAGATTTTGTTGTTCTAGTTGAGTCATAGTGTTCTATCAAATAAGTGATAAAACTGATGATCCATTTCCCAATAAGTAATCTCCAATTATGAACTTTTCTCACGTTTTAACAAAGTGATATTAAAGCGTCCACCAATTAATAGTTTAAGCTTTTATACGTAACAAACTAGAGGGTGTTGCACAAATTTGTGTGGCAAGATTTTATTAGTGTTTTCATATATAATTGATTACTTAATAGATATAAAAACCAAAATATAAAGGTGAACATAGTTCCATGCCCACCCACGTGAATAGTAAATTGAAAAAATATACTATAATTGAAAAAAAATCTAAATTTTTGGGGTAACAAGCTTGGTCGACCATTCTACTAACGTGTGAAGTTTCATGAAGTATTGACACCAGTGGTATTCTTAGTGAAGGAAATACAATTGGGACCTTACTGCTCATTAAATAGTGTTTATTAATATAGCTTCGATTTTGTCATTTTTACCCAAAATAATAAGGATGTAATTTCTTTGCGAAACTTCATGCATGGGTATATCGGTTGAATAAGTATGTTACAAAAAATATTCAGATATTTTTTGTTTTCTTCTAGTATTTTTTATGAATTTACTATCCATAAGGGGTGCGCGTGAACCATGTTCACCAAATCCGCGTCCATATAAAAACTCATATAGTGTACTATGTGTTATATAGTAACATAGAGGTAAAAACCATAATGAAAAAAATGACATTGTATTCACTTGACTAATCTAAATCTATATCTATCTATCTATCTATATCTATATCTATCTATACTTATAATAATCACAGACTCCCTAAAAATTCTCACGTTAATTAGAAATTAGGAGCCATTAATTTGGTGGGACCGATTTATTACGGTGGAGATTAACCCACATGACTTCTTCCGCCCTAATTTTTTCTGAGTTTAAAATAGGTTATAATGCGTCTGATTCAGCGTGTTGTAGTAGTAATCTAACCGTGCAATACAACATTGATGTTTATCCAGTCGTAATTCTACGTGACTCTAGAGTCCTCGCGTAGCAAAAAATCTTTCCATGCCCACGCTGTTTTTTTTTTTATTACTAGTAATTAGTACCGCAGCAATTAGAAAATTGATCATGGTGGGCCAAAATTTGAAAATAGGAAGGACGCTATTGACAACGGCGTCCAGGCTGGACGCTATTGCGAATGATGTCACGGCTGGACGCTGTTATAAACACGTCCAGTTATGTGGTTCGGTCAGGTGCTCTTGTTTTAACTATATTGAGAGTATTTCCTTTAATAGATTTAATATGTGAGCTGTTTTTTTTTGTGATGGTTGTGAGGCATCGATAACAAATCACTGAAATGCCCATTTGTTCCATTCTAGACCAGTTTGCTTTTGCCAAATTAGAGGAGAAATAGTCTTAACACACATGAATGTATGTATTTCTAATTCATTAGCTACTAAAACTGTCGCAAGAAAGTCTAATTGTGCATTCTACACCTAAGCGTGATTGCTTTCTGGGCTGCCTTGAGGGCGAAAGCTTCCAGCAATTCAACCATGGACAGTGTGCTCCGGTACACTCCTTGCTACTAAGAAAACAACTCGAGTGGTGAGCTAGTCAGGAGGCCTCCCCTTCCCCTCTTTCCCCTCTCCCTTCTGCGTCGCTCCCGTGAGCTATCGAGGGTAACCCTAGCCACCGTCGTCGGGGTTCCCCCTCCCACTCTCCCTCCTCCCTAATCGTTGACAAAGGGCGTGGTCGGGCGAAGCCCGGTCGGCGTAGGCGGCGACGGGGAAGTTTTGTCTTCCATGCACAGGAGGTCAGGCCTGGGCCAGATCGAGCAGGCATGGACACCGCATTGGAAAACGGGCGTGCTGGTGCGCCGAAGCGGTTACAGATGGTGTTGTGGCGGTGGTGTGACGGGCGGCATGGTGGCACGGGCAGCGCAGGCTGCGACCGGCACGGGTTGCTAGGTGCGGCGGCGTGGGTCATGGGTGGAGCTGGCTGCGGGCGGCTCCCCCTGCCATGGGCGTCCGGGTGGCATGGTGTCCGGTGTTCAGCGACCAATAGTGGTCTCGGAGACGGAGAGTGCGTGCGATAGGGTAATCCTTGTTTGGCTTGCACCAGGCCAATGGCAGCGGCAACTGTAGACGTGGTTACCTTTGTGAAGGCGGCGTTGCGGCTACTCTCCTCCTTCGGTTTGCTCGTGAAACCCATGATTTTTTTGAATCGGTGGTGGCGGTGCTCCGGTGTCGTGCCCTTCCTGAAGGCACCGTCTTGGAGTCCATGATTCATCGGGTGCAACGTCGTCTCTTTGTGACACCTCTGTCATGGTGGAGTACTCCGACCGCTTCTTGCAGGACACTCTTTGTATTCTTGTTGTGATCTTGGAGTGGGTTGTGGTGGTGTCGCTGTTATTTTGCATTGTTATATCATGTCTCGGGTGTATATGGTGTGGTGTCGAGTTGTATGATCGTTGCGTTATCTATAAAGCGGGGTGTGAGCCTTTTTCGGTAGAAAACAACTCGAGTTCATGCCAACATGCACAGATATTCACGCACAAATTCACAACGCATCCACTCACACGGTTACGCATGCCTAGTGTAGGAGAGCAAAAAGGGTGGAGAGAGGGCTCACACTGACATGTTAGTAGTTAGTGTTGCTAGAGATGGCTCCGAGCGTAATAGGGAAGAGGCTGGGGCGGTCCTTGCTGAGGAGGATATGGCTGTCGAAGATGGACATCCATGGCCCCGGCAGCAACGGGGGTTTAGCGGATCACCATTGCGAGCGAGGCACGACGATGGGAATTGGCAAAGAGGGATAACAAGGAGCGAAATGAGGGTGGTGCGTTGCTAGAGTGCCATTTTCGGCGGGCTAGAGGTGGCGGAGTCTAGCTTTGGTCCTGCGGAAGTTGCTGAGGGTACAAGTCGAAGGCCGGAGATAGCTGGACAGGGTCTGGTCGAACCAAACACAGTGGACGCTGTTTATAAGAGCGTCCAGCTTTGGACGTTGTTGGTATTGGCGTCCAGCTCTGGACGTTATTATTCCTAGCGTTCTTCCTATTTTTCAAATTTCTCATCAGTGTTTCTTAGTTTCAGAATTACTGAAATATTAATTATCAATAATAAAAATTTCGGGAAAATAAATATTCTGGCCGATAGCTTACCCCTTCCTCTTCTCACCAGCTCGCTCCTTACCTGACTCCGCCGCCGCCGCCTCTCCAGGTTCAAGCCTCCACCGTTGAGACCATATGCTCCGGGATCTGACCATCCGCGATCTAGCCAGAACGCTCAAGCCATCACTCTTTGCTTCCGCCCACTACGGCGTCAACTGTCTCCCAAGCTGTCATCTGGACCGCGGATAATGAGAAAGCAGCAAATAGGATCCATGGCCGTGAGGGAAAGGTCAGGGTCAGCATGAAGATCAAACAAGGCATCAAGGAGACATCTAACATTTTTATAATTGTTCATGGACATTGTTAGCACAGGTATGTGGTAATCTAAGCCCCACAAACCTCAGAATTTTGACCTCATCCACTTTGAACGACTTCTTCGGGCATGGACATGGTTAGCACAGGTATGTGGTAATCTAAGCCCCTATGCATCTTATTTATAATTGTTCAAATGATTCGCTAACTAGTCTATTTCCTCCCCATGTCTTGGTGTGAGCCCATGGAGTCTTGGTGTTTGACGAATTGTTAAGTTTCTGAATTTTAAACTGAAGTGAAAGTGTCTATTGAGCTTTCTTTAGAACAATTATCAAGTTTGTGGTTCAATCAACTTGCAAAAAATCACGGTATCCAGGGAGATATATTATACGTATCAATTTCAGTGTGTTTTAGGTGTGTTGTTTCTACTACCTTGGTACAAGTAGCTGTGCCTACGCTCCTAAAACATGTGTTCTTAGAGAAACTGAGAAAGGGAATTATCTCATACACAGAAATCATGTGTTTTTAGAAAAACTGAGAAAGGGAATTATCTCATAGACAGATCAAAGGCACTCTTTTATAAGAGATAATATTCAGGTTAGCCATATATTTGTCTTGAAGTCCCTTACGTATTGCTAATTGCAGTTCTGTCCATCATTGTACTATTCTAAAAAAGGTTACTGTGTGTGCCTGATAGTTCGTTTTTAACATGGCTATATTTTCCAGATTTGATTCCATGATAACTAGCTATGTTGCTTTGTGATCTTCCCTAATGTGACCCATACAAACTATGCCCACGTATTTTGCTATATGTGTCACTTATGGTTTAATACTTTAGCTACAGTTACTTACTAGCATCCTATTTATCTTTTTACAGGAAAAGAAGGGAAGGGCATTACAGCGAGGAGGATAGAATATGCACAGGGGCCGGCCGACACCGTATGATGTGTAGCATCACATGACGTACATCAGGCAGCTAATGATGCACGATCGCATACATCCGGCAGCTAATGATGAACGATTGGTCCACAACACTCCTGGTATCATTTTTTCTCTTTAGTTGTTAATTTTGTTATTAGTCACGTCTTGATAGTCATGTGTCTGTTAATATTTTGGCCTAAAAAGGGGACAAATTTTAACTCTGCTGCTGCTTATCTGAGCAATATAAGTTTCTAACTTTCTAAAAAATCAACACCTAATAGACTATATCTTTTCTTGGTTGATCTGATAGTTAAATTTTAAAATGGTAGCACACAATATTTAAGCTAGCTGAAGGGAATGGTTTAGTTGTACAGCTTTCCATTTGTGTTGTTATTTTGTTGTTTGGCGAAACTGAACCACTTCCAGGCCAAGAAGCTAAGGTCGCAAGATCTTGCTGACAGTGTTGTCATTGTCATCGCTCCAATTGCTAGCACAGATAATCGCTGCTCTCCTTGCCTTACCCCTGAAGACGATGTTCTACTGCCTCCTTACCTGATTGGATATTTTTTTACTATGCAATTAATATTAAGTAGACTCAATGAAACATTTATTTTTCTGATCACTGGTTATTCTGTTAGCAATTATATCAACAATTTTTCATGGACCTGGGTGTACTAGATAATGCAATCAGCATAGCCTCTACATCAGGTAAATACGTTTTCTTTTTGCTGGTCCTTCTGCCCCCTTGGTTGTTTAATGCCTGTGCTCATGTCCATGATCATTCGCTCACATATATAAAGATTGTGATTAATTCTTTGTGTCAGGGCTATTATCTTCTTACTGCTAAATAACCTTTGTTGCTAATACATTGTTCCTTCTTTCGGTTTATAATCTCTACTACCTAATCGATGTGTTCTCAGGTTCTATTACAATTTTCCCACTAGGCACTCGAATAAGTTCCTGTGGTTGTAAATTCTACCCTTGAATTGCATGCTGTTTTACTGAGTATGCAGAGCAAATAAAACTGTAATTACACAATCATGTGTCAAATTTGTTTGAGGGAGAGAACTATGTGCAAATGGAAGTATCATACGTGACCATCACATATCATAGATGAAAAGAAAAGAGTATGTGGTATGTATTGCCATGGCTTCACCGATAAAAAGTACTGAACTATTCTTACTACTCCAATTGGTTCTTGGTTTCGTAAGGAAACAAGAAGTCGTGGGAAGGATTCCAATGTTTGTGGCTTGAGCATTGAGGGGCTACTATTGGCATTATCATATTTATTCTGCTAGATGAAATGGTGCCGAATCCACATCAGAACAACTGGAAGTTCAATATGGTAGGTGATATTTTTTTCATTTCATTTTCTTATGGAGTCATATAGATATATATGTTTATATGTTGTTTGTAGTATGAATATTCAGATCAGTATCTCAACTCCATTTGTTTATATATTTACAAACAACTAAACTACAACATTTGTGGGGACGATTACCCATAAACCAGGAAAGGTTTATATGAAATATTCTACGGATAGTGGCGGCAACCCATAAAATATGTTTTATTTTATTTTCAAGTTGATTGCAGAGCGAATTTTCCTTACTTATTATTCTGTGGAAGCTCTCTCCTTTTAGGCAATCACTGTTCATGAGGTATATATATTCAGAGGAAGCACATAAGGATACATATATACGTATAGTTGCCCCTATTCTATCTAAAGACTTTGAATCTGGCAGTGTTTATATGAAGATCACAATATAAATTAACCACTATATGTTATACATGATGATTAATTAAGTTAGTTAGCGATATTCAGTGGGCTTGATTGCTATATGGAATTTCCTCAGTCTCTTATTTATATGAGTAGAACTAATTGGTCTGGAGTTAGGTGTAGCTATTATCACAGACTCTGATATGCAATTTGTATTCAATCGAGTGGCCTACACATCTCCATCAAAAATAGTTATTCAGAAAAATGATGAGTTAAAATTTATAAATAATAAGCAATATGAATTGTAAGTGAAGTCTTTAAGTACTGAAGAAATTTGTACCACAACATAAACAAAACATAGTCCTAGCTGGGCTTCTTTTATATGAGAAAATTACTATTGATCCAAATGCTAAGGCATATAATTATACGTCTTTTCCTTTCAATAGCTAGGATAATAGTTTTCAATATATATGGCTTACTAAAATGCTATTGCCGATGCATATATTTATAGCTCTATGAATCCAAAGTAAAATATTTATTTTCCACTCTTTGTTGAAATAGATAGTATGATATACACAGTGTTATAGATATATTATAGCAAATCAGTTCATTTAATCAAATGTTGTATATTGCTGAATTTGCACATATATTTTTGCAATATAGTATATACATATAAATATTAAAATTTGCATGTGTGAACAAGTGAAATTCATGAATGAGAATATCAAAGAGTACTCAGTACAAAATAAATACAATTTTTCTTTCAAACAAAACAAAAGGCAGCACAGAATATACACTAGCCCGTGTATTCGCACGGGTTGACGACTAGTAGTTATAGCTCTTGAAAATCAAAATGATTAAATATACAGCCTGTTTAAAAGAACTAACAAACTTTAGATTCACACATTTGATCAAATTGATCAATCTTGGAGCGGTCTTGGGGAGTCCGTACGTCCATCACGTTGGCGTACGACAATCCAGATCCAACCCAAAACCATCTTCGTGTTCAAAATCGTCGCAACATTCACACCGGTACGCCTATTCGCATTCACACTAACTACCGGCCGTGATGCATACATGGCCGGGCAGTTGGTGAGCCACCCGAGAAGCCTACCCAACTATTTAAACAGACAGCCGACCACTCCCAAACCCTGCCTCCCATTCTTCCCATTTTCTTCACATCCCTTTGACGCTGTTCAAGCCCCCCTAGTTCATCATCAGCCATTCCTCATTGCTACAGTGCGGTCCTAGATCACCTATTACAAGATGTTGATGTCTGCACTCCGCAGACGGCCGACGCAAGGCTTGCATTGTGACGGGCAACCTCCAAGCTAGGAGAAGGAGGAGGAGGGCAACCACATGGCCATGGTGGAGGTCACGGAGCAGGAAGAGGAGGCGTTGGTCATTGACGCCACGGCTTCGGCTGGCGGTCTAGGCGACATCTTCTCCATGGCACTTGTGAAGGAGCACCGCATGGTTGTGGTACAACCGGATGCGGAGGGCGCGGATGGTATTGCCGTCGCGGCACTCGTTGATGTGCCAGAGCTCATCGGCATGAATGGGACAGTCTACACATCCATGTAAAGTGCCATCACACTCCACTTCGAGCATTGTCTGGTCCGCATTGACAAGGTGCGACATGTACTCCTCTTCGCACTCCTCGAGGCCTAGAACGACGAACGACAACGGTGCCAAATATGTACACGTCGGCGGCTCCGACTAGTTCGTGTTGGCCGCCAACAATGTCGAGGCTGCCGGCACCAGCGTGGGGGTCGGCAACCTCACCTCCGACTGGGAGGAGTAGGATTTATTATAGTAGTTTTTAGTTCTTTAGGGATCTTTTTCATGGTAAAAGACCTGCGAACTAGTATGAATCAACATAGAAATACTCGGTGTCCATTGGATGGCATCCTCCCGGCTTGATATCTAACCTATGAACTAGTATGAATCAACATTGCACGACTCGGTCTCCGCCTTGTATGAGGGATATGGTTGGATGGTGTGCGCATGACTCGATTTCGAAGGACACATCCGTACAGTGGCGGAGCTTTGTGGAGAGCAACCTGGGCCATTGCCCCCCCAGTCCATAAGAAAGTTAGCAAATATCCTCTAGTATTCAGCCCATATGTCCAATTAAAATCAGCCTAAAAGCATGTTTCTTGCCCCTCCAGCCCATTTGCCCCTCCACAAATTCAGCCCAAACTCCGCCACTGCATCCGTACGTGTAAGCGAACATTTTGTTTTTGTTTTTTTGCGGGTGGTGAACATTTGGTGACGTATGTATAGTCATTGCCTTTGGAGATGCTTATGCCATATGCCACGTTGATGACTCATCCTATTTCATAAAAATGTTCACAATTTCACTTAAAATAGTTTCCTGAAATATTAAATAAATCTTTACAAATTTCCAGAAATGGCAGTGAATTTTCTAAAAATGTTCGTGATTTACAAAATATTCCTGAGTTGAAAAATGTGTTCGCAAATTTTAAAAGTATTCCTTAGTTTAAAAATATATTGGCAAATCTAAAAATGGTCACAATTTACAGAAAGTTTGCAATTTCTAAAAAACATTCGTGAATTTTTAAAATTCCTTTAATTTATAAGATCCTACAAAATAAATTAAATACTTGCAAAATTTGAAAAATCACAATCAATAAAATCATAAATAAAAAATATCTATTTTTTTAAGTTTTCATCAATTTTGAAACAAATTAATAAAAAGTAAAAAAGATTCACAAAAATATTAAAAAGGAAAAATAACATAAGGAAAAGAGACGAAAGAAACAAAAAAAAACACAAGCTCTCTCTTTGTTGGCCCGGTCTTTGTGTGAGCGGGGGTGTTCATTCATTGAAATTGGCCGCGTTACGCATGGAATAGGATCCACATGTTTCAGCTTGACCATAAGAACCGACGCGGGGGGGGGGGGGGGGGGGGGCGGCGACGATCTCCATTTGATGGATGATGACATCGAACACAATATCACGGCACATAGTTATGATGCCTCTGATGTTTGAAGGGAGAATGCGACACAAAATGAGAAGCTGATGCGTCTTATGAAATGGTTATTCTCTACGAGCCAAATCCGATCGGTCTCAACACCACCCTAGACCCGCTCGGTGTGGTGAGGCCAGTTTTCAGGTTACCATACACTCCCCTTCCTCTTGAAGAGAGGGTGGAGTTTGTCCGGAGTGCGGAAGCTATCGGATGAGAAATCTTTGTTGGACACAAGGAGGCATGGGTTCTGGATGACGATGATTTCGTGTTGATCAGCAGGTATCGAACAAGTGACTTCTTTGTGCCCCGGTGTTAGTTGACGAACGGCGGCACGCAGTAGTGTCACACTGTCCATTGCCGTTATTGTTTTAGACGCTTCATTTCTCAACAGACATTTGTTGGTGCCCATGTGGTTCCTTTGCACCTTTTGATCTAGAAACCATGAACCACTTGCTGGTATCATGCGTCTTTGCGCTCTCCATTTGGCAAGGGGTGGTTGTGTCCTGGCAGAATGGATTCATGCCTCCAAGGCATACGGACGAGCTCGTGGAGTGGTGCAACGCATCAAAGCCCGGAATCAGGAAGAGGAAGCATCACAACGCCATCGTCTTTGAGAATGGCACCCAATGTGCAACTCCAGGTTCACAAGATCACTGAGGAGGGTAAAGCATGGTCCACGGTAGGGCTGATCAAAGGGGTCCTGCAACGTTTCTTCCAAGAACCTTTTAGGTGCATTAGGTGGGATACAATTGAGTAATCATCTTGTTTTGCAACCATGGACAACCGTAAGGTCACTTTGTATTCTTGGTGGTTGGGTTTCTGCAACCCTTTCTTCAATAAAAGATGATACACATGCCTATGTGTATTCTTGAAAGAAAAAAGAATGTGTTGGACATGCGCGGGTTAACTGCTACAGTGACAAAGGCACAACAATATGGAGAGGCAACAATGACAACTCAAGGTGGAAATACGACGCTACTGGAGTCATTTCTGTAGCAACTAACCTCGTCCGTGGTCTCATGCACAACCTCATGTTTGAAGGGGAGAACGCGGCACTAAACGAGAAGCTACTACCTCTGATGAAATGGTTCTTCTGCGAGCATAACCCGATTGTTCTCAACACTGCCCTAGACTAGCTCGGTGTAGTGCGGCCTGTTTTCAGGTTGCCATACACTCCCCTCCCTCCTGAGAAGAGGGTTGGGTTTGTCCAGATTATCAAAGCCATCGGGTGGGAGAACTTTGTGGGACAGAAGGAGGCCCGGGTTCTGGACGACGGTGATTTCGTGTCGATCAGCGGGTATTGAGTAAGTGTGTCAGTTATTTGTGCCTAGTGTATGCTGATAAAGAACGCTGGTGTCGCGTTATCCGTCTGTGGTTATCTTTTTAGATGCTTCATTTGTACCAGTCATTTGTTGATCTTGTCTGTGATTGGAAGTTAACTTGGAACCTATTTAGTTTGTTGACACCTTATGATGCCAGTTCGGGTAAGAAATGAGAATAGCCTGAGACATGTACAGTTCGGTTGTTACTCGTATTGATGTCTTGGTGGGAGCCGGTCAATCCACTCTTCGTTGTCCTTCCTCTTACGTTGGCGTGCATGTTACATCCACATGGCATCACTCGTATCAACAGCGAAATGGCGCTAGATTTTGGGTAGAGCTTAGCCATGGTTTGATAGAAATGGCACCTAAAATTCCAAACCGTTTGACTTGAGTGGGCTAGTTTACATGTTGGAACGGAGCAACAGGCGTAGGTCAACCCTGTTCACGTGTGGAAAAACATGCGTGATGGAAATGGGATACTGCTCCACTAACAGAAGCAAGTCAACAACCCGTCGTTGCGACGTAAGATGAGCGTGCACACACATGGGGAGATGATATGTTTACACGTACCGGGAGGTGGGAGAGTTCACAGATGACCTGTCTTGTCTATCGTGGCGGAGGCGGCGCTGCTGCTGCTGTCGATGAGAACTGTCTTGTCTGTTTGGCTGAGCCGTCGTCTCCCACCTGGAACTGCTAAAATCCTAAAATGAAACAAAAAATGTTCAGGGAATGTTGGATTTTGAGACTTACAAATACATATATGTCAAAGCTATGTGTAGTGAACATGGATCGTCCGGAAGTGGTCCAACTTGGGGAGCTTGATGACGTCTCTCGTGGCGGCGTTGCTGCTGCTGTCGGTGCGGGCAGCTGTGACGGAGCCGTCGACTCCCACCCCGGAACCTACCGTCTGTGACGACAATTACTCGTGCCCAGAGGGGGGCACGACTTGCTGCTGCATCTACCGGCAGGGCAACGAGTGCTTCACCTGGACCTGCTGCTGCATCTACCGGCAGGGCGACGAGTGCTTCACCTGGACCAGCTGCCCGCTCCAAGGCACCACCTGCTGCGACGACAACTACAGTTGCTGCCCCCATGACTACGGCTTCTGCGACACCAATCTTGGAACCTGCCTCATGGTAACATATAGATCAGCTCACCATTTTGTTGTGCTCTCATCAACGTGATTACAAACCATGTCAATAACTAGGGAGGGTTAGTTTCAGTTCTCTAATTTGTTTTGCTGCTTGATGATGAACACAGGGCCAGGACAGCCTGTTGTGAGTGAAGGCTGTGTGGACCTAAACTGGAGACCCTCTTCCATGTGTGACAACTGGCAAACCGAATCTCAAAGCATCCCATCGATCCTTCTACCTATTCTGATTTTTGTGGCTAGTGTTCTTCGACTTGTCCAGCCGCCGTCGGCCCGGTCTGATCCGCCCGGGCTGCTCGCCAAATCACCGCCGGCGTGTTCCTCTACATCAGGACCAACTCCCTTGCTCGGCGCGCACCATCCCCACTGGCAATTACCACATTCCTGGCGGCCCGGCTCGCCGCCTCCTTGTTGCTCGCCAGATCTGGCCATGGACACGCCCGTCGACCTTGGAAACGGCCATGTTGGTCGGAATCTCTCATACCCGTGGTGCTCCATGCCTTTCGGAAACAGCCAAGTCTTGTGAGGCCCAGCTCGCGGCATGCCCCACCTGCTTATCCCCGCCGGCCATGGAGATGCTCCTCGGCGCCATCACTTGCGGCACCACCGACGCAGTCTCAGGCTGCAAGCACCCGTCGGACGGCGGCAAGTTTCCTTGTGAATCTGAACAAATGCATTTATTCTTCTACTGAATTTTGGGTTGCCAGATGTCATGCGGGGATGCGGGTCTCCGGTTTGGGTCTGTACGACCCGGTCGTATAGGATTATTTTCCCTGAAGCGTACCATGGCCAAGCTGCACCGGGCTTTCTCGTCAGGATCCAAGACTACCATGTATGAATCTACCCAAGAATTCAACACTTGCGACAGCAGTGGTCAGATTTGTAGCACATTATAACAGTTCAGTGAACGGCTGGGATATTATGAAGGACAATCTGATGGCATAGATTCAGATTTCTCTTCATTTCTTTTTTGAGGAAAGTTTTTTCTCTTTTTAGCTTTCACCTTCAGCTGTTCTTCATTTTTCACTAACTACTTTTTTACTTTTACCACAATGATTTGCCTGTGGATATAATAAAGCCGATTAAAGAGTACTCTAAAGATTTGGTTAGGGCATTTCCAACGCTGACACGCAAACCAGATATCGCATCCTTCTGCGGACAGGGGACTAGTTCGTGGACACGGATGGGGAGCCGTCTATCCAATTCTATTTGCATACATTTCAAACCGCATTTCAACTAACCCGACGAAACTTGTGCAAACCAGATGATTTTCATACAAACCGGAGCACATTCATTACATTTTGGACAGTTTTGACAAAAGGGGACCGGACCTAAACCTAGAGTACGACGGCGTCCACTGTCCCAGTCCTTGTTGTTCCCTTTCGGTGACCGCATCCTCTATCTGCCGTCCCATGAGCGGCAGCGATAAGACACGTGAAGTGAAGGTGTGGTCACCGGCGAGAAAGAGTAGAATGGGAGACGGACCTACCCACTTGGGACACAAGCCCTTGCCGCCTCTCAATCCCTACTCATCCTCGGTGGAGTCCGCAACCTATCCGTCGCTGGTGGACGTGACGTCCACAATGAAAATGGAGGGGCCGACACTCTCGTCATCCCACCAACGCAGCCAACTCCCGATATTTTTGGCAGCGGCCATCTCTAGAGAGGTTGATTCAATATGATATCTTAGTCGGACAACGATAACAGATCTCTGGTGTCGGCACTTCAATATGAGATCGTCTCGTTGAGGAAACAATAAATGTCTCTCCTGCATTAAACATGCGCAGACACTAGGGACGCGGCGCGGGCATCGCTCTCAGTCAGCGAGGGGATTCAATGCCGGTTCCAATGAGCGGTCACATCTTCTCTTGGTTTAGTGTGCTCGAG
Organism: Triticum urartu; assembly: GCF_003073215.2. NCBI lineage: Eukaryota > Viridiplantae > Streptophyta > Magnoliopsida > Poales > Poaceae > Triticum > Triticum urartu. The sequence goes on from NC_053023.1 coordinate 712,692,768, forward strand.
CTGGCGCTCTGTGCAGCTGCCTTCCCGCTGCAACCCACCTATCTTTCTTTTCCGCACGGAACATCAATTGTGTCGTGTCCAACATCTGTTCTTGAACCCGCGGAAGTTGGCGAAACAAAATTCTAGCGAAATCGGCCTTTTTTGAACATCAGTATAGACACAAGCGCTCATATACACGTGCATACACTCACCCCTATGAACGCACACACGCACACCTACCCCTATGAGCACCTCCGAAAGACTGAGCCGGCATATCATCTTGAAATTTATGAAGTCACCGTCACTAGTAGAAAACAGGGCTATGGTCCAGGCCGGCTCAGCCCATTAGTCCCGGTTCAGTGTAGAACCGGGACCAATATGGGCATTGGTCCCGGTTCGTGAGCCCAGGGGGCCGGCCGGGCCACGTGGGCCATTGGTCCCGGTTCGTCTGGACCTTTTGGTCCCGGTTGGTGGGACGAACCGGGACCAATGGGCCTCGCTCCTGGCCCACCACCATTGGTCCCGGTTGGTGGCTTGAACCGGGACCAAAGGCTCCCCTTTAGTCCCGGTTCATGCCACCAACCGGGACCAATGAGGTGCCTATATATACCCCCTCGCGCAAGAGCAGAGCACAGTGCTCTGTTTTTTCTGGCCGAGGGGGAGAGGGCTTTGTGATGCTCTAGCTCACCTCCTATGCACATGAGGTGTTCGATGGAATGCCCGAGCCACACTACTTAAGCTTTCTCCTCTCGAAGCTCGACCTCCAAGCTCCATTTTCCTCAAGATTTGTCTAGATTTAGCGGTCCGTCACGCCCCGTCCCCGTCTTCACCGCCGTCGATCACCCGCGCCGATCTCATAACCGACACCACCGTGGTGAGCCTCTTGTTCTTATCTTCTTTCCGAAAGGAAAAATATTCTTACTTGTATGTTTAGATAGATACTTGTATCATTTTCTTACATTTATTATTGCATCTTATATAGTGCGATGGTTTTGGTATCCGCCCCCGTCGGCCCTCGTCCTGTCTATGATTCGGATTTGGTATGTATATTATCTTTATAACTATTGGTTCATTTATTGTTTATGAAAATTATGCCGACCAACGTGACATAGATTTTATTTATCTAGGATGTATGTGAATCGGAAATGCCAACCGACCCTATTGTCGAGAGGTTAAATTTAGTTGAAGAAGAAAACAATTTGTTGAAGGAAAAAATAAAAAAAATTGAGGAGGAGAAGATGATATTGGAGTTGCATGTTGCGGATGTCGTCGATGATCACAAGATCAAGATGGATGCAATGCGCTTGAAGATTAGAAAGATTAGAAAATATGCCATTCATACCGAAGCTTGGTATCATTATGCCGTTGGATCAATTGTTACCTTGGTTGCGATTATGATCGCATTTGTTTTCGCATTGAAATGTTTTACATAGTTTCAATGTATGGTTTAATTAATTAGATGCTCTGGAGAGCTATATGTTGTTAGATGAGAACTATGTATGCACTTTGGTTTTAATGTGATGATGAACTTCTATTAATTTGGACACTTAATTATATATAATGCACGTAGATGAACCGGCAATGGATGTACGGTGACAGACACACCCGCGAGTACGTTAAGGGCGTGCATGAGTTTCTCGATGCGGCTGAGGCAAACAAGCAGAATGGTTTTATGTGTTGTCCATGCACTGAATGTGGGAATACGAGGTCTTACTCTAACCAGAAAATCCTTCACTCCCACCTGCTTTACAAGGGTTTCATGCCACACTATAATGTTTGGACGAGGCACGGAGAAATAGGGGTTATGATGGAAGACGGCGAAGAAGAAGAGTACGATGACAACTATGTGCCCCCTGAATACGGTGATGCTGCAACGGGGGGAGCTGGTGAAGATCAAGAGGAACCAGACGATGTGCCCAATGATGCTTCCACGGGTGAAGCTGCTGAAGATCAAGAGGAACCAGACGATGTGCCCGATGATGATGATCTCTGCCGGGTCATTGTCGATGCAAGGACGCAATGCATTAGTCAAAAGGAGAAGCTGAAGTTCGATCACATGTTAGAGGATCACAAAAAAGGGTTATACCCCAATTGCAAAGATGGCAACACAAAGCTCGGTACCGTACTGGAATTGCTGCAGTGGAAGGCAGAGAATGCTGTGGCTGACAAAGAATTTGAGAAGCTACTGAAAATATTGAAGAAGAAGCTTCCAAAGGATAACGAATTGCCCGACAGTACATACGCAGCAAAGAAGGTCGTATGCCCTCTAGGATTGGAGGTGGAGAAGATACATGCATGCCCTAATGACTGCATCCTCTACCGTGGTGCATACAAGGATCTGAATGCATGCCCGGTATGCGGTGCGTTGCGGTATAAGATCAGACGAGATGACCCTGGTGATGTTGACGGCGAGCCCCTCAGGAAGAGGGTTCCTGCGAAGGTGATGTGGTATGCTCCTATAATACCACGGTTGAAACGTCTGTTCAGAAACGAAGAGCATGCCAAGTTGATGCGATGGCACAGTGTGAACCGAAAGAAAGATGGGAAGTTGAGAGCACCCGCTGACGGGTCGCAGTGGAGAAAAATCGAGAGAAAGTACTGGGATGAGTTTGCAAAGGACCCAAGGAATGTATGGTTTGCTTTAAGCGCGGATGGCATTAATCCTTTCGGGGAGCAGAGCAGCAATCACAGCACCTGGCCCGTGACTCTATGTATGTATAACCTTCCTCCTTGGATGTGCATGAAGCGGAAGTTCATTATGATGCCAGTTCTCATCCAAGGCCCTAAGCAACCCGGCAACGAAATTGATGTGTACCTAAGGCCATTAGTTGAAGAACTTTTACAGCTGTGGAATGGAAACGGTGTACGTACGTGGGATGAGCACAGACAGGAGGAATTTAACCTTAAGGTGTTGCTGTTCGTGACCATCAACGATTGGCCCGCTCTCAGTAACCTTTCAGGACAGACAAACAAAGGATACCACGCATGCACGCACTGTTTAGATGACACTGAAAGTATATACCTGGACAAATGCAGGAAGAATGTGTACCTGGGCCATCGTCGATTTCTTCCGACCAACCATCAATGTCGAAAGAAAGGCAAGCATTTCAAAGGCGAGGCGGATCACCGGAAGAAGCCCGGCATGCGCACCGGTGATCACGTGCTTGCTATGGTCAATGATTTACACTACGTAATCTTTGGAAAGGGTCCTGGTGGACTAGCTGTTCTGAATGACGCTGAGGGACACACACCCATGTGGAAGAAGAAATCTATATTTTGGGACCTACCCTACTGGAAAGACCTAGAGGTCCGCTCCTCAATCGACGTGATGCACGTGACGAAGAACCTTTGCGTGAACCTGCTAGGCTTCTTGGGCGTGTATGGAAAGACAAAAGATACACCTGAGGCACGAGAGGACCTGCAACGTTTGCACGAAAAAGACGACATGCCTCCGAAGCAGTATAAAGGTCCTGCCAGCTACGCTCTTACGAAAGAAGAGAAAGAAATCTTCTTTGAATGCCTGCTCAGTATGAAGGTCACGACTGGCTTCTCGTCGAATATAAAGGGAATAATAAATATGCCAGAGAAAAAGTTTCAGAACCTAAAGTCTCATGACTGCCACGTGATTATGACGCAACTGCTTTCGGTTGCATTGAGGGGGCTTCTACCGGAAAACGTCCGATTAGCCATTGTGAAGCTATGTGCATTCCTCAATGCAATCTCTCAGAAGGTGATCGATCCAGAAATCGTACCAAGGCTAAGGAGTGATGTGGCGCAATGTCTTGTCAGTTTCGAGCTGGTGTTCCCACCATCCTTCTTCAATATCATGACGCACGTCCTAGTTCATCTAGTCGATGAGATTGTCATCCTGGGGCCCGTATTTCTACACAATATGTTCCCCTTTGAGAGGTTCATGGGAGTCCTAAAGAAATATGTCCGTAACCGCGCTAGGCCAGAAGGAAGCATCTCCATGGGCCATCAAACAGAGGATGTTATCGGGTTTTGTGTTGACTTCATTCCTGGCCTTAACAAGATAGGTCTCCCTAAATCGCGGTATGAGGGGAGACTGACTGGAAAAGGCACTCTTGGAAGAGACTCAATAATATGCAGGGACGGATATTCTTGGTCTCAAGCACACTACATAGTTCTACAGAACTCTACCTTGGTGACCCCGTATGTCGATGAACACAAGAACAGTCTGCGCTCCAAACACCAGGAGCAGTGCAACGACTGGATTACATGTGAACACATCAGGACTTTCAGCAGTTGGTTGGAAACACGTCTCAGAGGTGACAACACTGTTTGTGATGAGTTGTACTTGTTGTCCAGGGGACCATCTTTGACTGTATTGACTTACAAAGGATACGAGATAAATGGGAATACATTTTACACGATCGCCCAAGATCAAAAGAGCCCCAACCAAAACAGCGGTGTCCGCTTTGATGCAGCAACCGAGAGCGGAAAGGACACATATTATGGTTACATAGTGGACATATGGAAACTTGACTACGGACCTGATTTTAAGGTCCCTTTGTTTAAGTGCAAATGGGTCAATCTGTTAGGCGGCAGGGTACAGGTAGACCCACAGTATGGAATGACAACAGTGGATCTGAAAAATCTTGGGTACACTGACGAACCGTTCGTCCTAGCCAATGATGTGGCACAGGTTATCTATGTGAAGGACATGTCTACCAAACCGAGAAAAAGAAAAGATAAGGAAGCGAATACATCATACGATGAGCCAAAGCGCCACATAGTTCTTTCAGGAAAAAGGGACATCCTGGGAGTGGATGGCAAGACAGACATGTCTGAAGATTATGAAAAGTTTCATGAAATTCCTCCCTTCAATGTCAAGGCTGACCCAAGCATCCTGATAAACAATGAAGATTATCCATGGTTACGGCGCAATAAAAAAATGACACAAGCGAAGAAAAAGTGAAGACTTTCTCCCGCAACTATTATGATGATACCATGCCAAATTTGTAACAGACGAACATGCTACCATTGTCCGTTTTGTACATGCACATGCTATGTGGGTGAAATTATGATACCATCCCAACTTTCAACTTTTTTCAGAGTTCATTTGAAATGCTTTCATGTCTTATGGTTTGAAACTTTGATACTTCGAAAGTGATTGTCCATTTTGTCCACGAAGTGCATCAATTTTTTGTCGTAACCCTCTCTACTTTTTGGAACATGCTATGTGGGTGAAATGATGATACCATGCCAACTTTCAACCTTTTCAGAGTTCATTTTGAAATGCTTTCCAATTTCAGAGTCATTTAGCTCAAAGAATGAATTAATAGCAAACAGAATAAACTACAAAACTTTTATGAAAATTAAAACAATCAATTAAAATATTATGTTATGATCAACTAAAATAAAACTATAATATTCTTCAATAGCAAAAAGAATATAATTTTTGTGACCTAAAATCAAACTATAAGTATTTAATTGTAAGTATAAATAAAAAATAAATAGCAAAGAAGAAAATTTTTCTAATTTTATAGTAAAGTTATTCATAAACTAGTGATTCACACAAATTTTTTAAAATTCAAATTTAAACTATTTTGAAATTTAAAACTAATGGCACTAACAGAAAGTTTATAATTTTTGTGACCTAAAAGCAAAAAAGAAATCACTAAAAAACTGTAAGTATTTAGTTGTAAGTAGAAATAAAAAATAAATAGAATTTTTTTTCTAATTTTATAGTAAAGTTATTCATAAACTAGTGATTCACACAAATTTTTAAAAATTCAAATTTAAACTATTTAAAACTAATGGCACTAAGAGAAAGTTTATAATTTTTGTGACCTAAAAGCAAAAAGAAATCACTAAAAAACTGTAAGTATTTAGTTGTAAGTAGAAATAAAAAAATAAAAAACCAAAAAAATATAGAAATAAAAAAGAAAAACCAAAAAAATGCCTCCTACTGGGCCTCCACGGCCTGAATACGACTAGAAACCCTACATGGGCCAGGATTCAGGCCCGCAGAAGGCCCAATAGGCCCACAGGCAGTAGCAAGTTTAGGCCCGAAAGCCTGCATTAGAGAGGAGCTCGAATGGGTAGGAACACCAGCGCTTATAAACCAGTGCCGGCGCCCTTCAGCTAGCGATGTGGGACTAAACTTTTGGGCTCGGGGCAGCAAAGGCCATTGGTCCCGGTTGGTGGCACCAACCGGGACTAAAGGGGGCATTGGTCCCGGTTCGTGGCACCAACCGTGACCAATGCCCCCCTTTAGTCCCGGTTGGTTCCACCAACCGGGACCAAAGGCCGCCGCTTCCCGCCCTTTGGGCTGCTGAAAATTGGCCATTGGTCCCGGTTCGTAGCACCAACCGGGACTAAAGGGGGCATTAGTCCCGGTTTGTGCCACCAACCGGGACCAATGCTCCGTCTATATAAGCCACACTTGTGAAAATTTTGGTTCAGTTTCTTCGATCCCGCCCCGACGTCGCCGCCAGGCTGCCCCTGTGCTCGCCTCGCCGTCGCCGCCGTTGCTCCTGCCCCGCCCCCGAGCGCGCCCTGCCTCGCCGTCGTCGCCGGCCGCCCGTCCAACCCCCCCGAGCACCCCCTGCGCCGCCGAGCCCATCCGCCGCCCCCGAGCACCCCCTGCGCCCCCGAGCCCGTCCGCCGCCGCCGAGCGCGCCCCGCCGTCGCCCTCGCCCTCGCCGACCCCGAGCCCGTCCTCGTCGCCGTCGCCCCCGACGCCGGCCGCCCGCGTCTCCTCCCCGATCCCTCCGGGAGAGGTAGCTACCGCCCCATCCCCCCCTTCCTTCCTTCCCTGCTCCTTAATTTGCAAAATATTGATATGATGTAGATGTATGTATGTATGTATGAGTTGGGGAGAAAGTTTATAATTTTTGTTCATATATACTGTACATGTATGTATGATGAATTTTGATATTTTTTTGTTCATATATAATGTAGATGTATATGTATGTATGGAATGATATCGATGGATGTATGTATATAGAACATTCATAGAAAAAAATGTCCCCCTCCGGTTCACTCGGGAACACTAACTATCTCGGAGAAAAAAATGTTATCGGGGAAAAAAAATGTTATCGGGGTCGAGGGTCGTCGAACATGAGAGGAAGAAGAGGATAAAAAAGAAGAGGAAGAAGAAAAAAAGAGAGGAGAAGAAAGAATAGAGGAGCTTCTCCTCTATTCTTTCTTCTCCTCTTTTTTTCTTCTTCTTCATCTTTTTTTATCGGGAGGGGTCGACGGTCGCCTAGGGGTGGGGGGGGGGTCGAGAACGCCGGACATTCATGAGAGAGGCGAGGAAGAAGGGGAAGAAGAGGGAGAAGAAGAGGAGAGGAAGAAGAGGAAGTCTTCTCCTCTATTCTTTCTTCTCTTCTTTTTTCTTCTTCTTCTTCCTCTTTATTTTATCGGGAACGAGGGTCGTCGAGAGGTCGAGGAGCGGTAGAGGAGAAACCCTAAATAGAAAGTATCGTCGGTGTGAGATACATGTACTGTCGGTGTCGGACACTACACCCACATCCCACAAGTGGCGCGGGCTTCGACGCCCACGTCACTTGTGGGACGTGGATGTAGTGTCCGACACCGAAGGCCACATGTATCTCACACCCACGATACTTGCTAGCTATTTAGGGTTTCCTCTACCAAAAATAAGAGGAGAAATAAATAAGAAGAAGAAAAAAGAAGAAAAAGAAGAGGAGAAGAAGAGGAGAGGAAGAAGAGGAAGTCTTCTCCTCTATTCTTTCTTCTCTTTTTTTCTTCTTCTTCCTCTTTATTTATCGGGAACGAGGGTCGTCGAGAGGTCGAGGAGCGGTAGAGGAGAAACCCTAAATAGAAAGTATCGTCGGTGTGAGATACATGTACCGTCGGTGTCGGACACTACACCCACATCCCACAAGTGGCGCGGGCTTCGACGCCCACGTCACTTGTGGGACGTGGATGTAGTGTCCGACACCGAAGGCCACATGTATCTCACACCCACGATACTTGCTAGCTATTTAGGGTTTCCTCTACCGAAAAGAAGAGGAGAAATAAATAAGAAGAAGAAAAAAGAAGAAAAATAAGAGGAGAAGAAGAAATGAATAGTGGAGAAGAAGAGAAAATAGAATATATTCTATTTTCTCTTTTCTCCACTATTCCTTTCTTCTTCTCCTGTTTTTTTCTTTTCTTCTTCTTCTTCTTCTTCTTCTTCTTCTTCTTATTCTTATTCTTATTAGCCGGAAGTAGAGAGAGGTTTCCTAGTGTCAAAGTATTGAAGAAATCCATGCCTTCATCATTAGCCGGAAGTAACCAGGGCATGTTGGTACGAAGTTCTGCAAAGTTGTTCTGGAATGGAGTCCCGGATAGAATAATCCGCCTTTTGGTACGAATTCAGCAAAGGCCTTCCAAATAGCGATATTCGGAAGGCTCTTGCTGAACTTTGTACCAAAAAGCGAATTATCCTATCTGGGACTCCATTCCAGAACAACTTTGAAGAGCTTCGTACCATCATGCACATGTTACTTTCGCCTAATGATGAAGACATGGTTTTGTTGAATCCCTTGACACTAGGCAACCTCCCGACCCCTCGGCGATCCTATCGAACATGAGAGGAAGAAGAGGATAAAAAAAGAAGAGGAAGAAGAAAAATAAGAGGAGAATAAAGAATAGAGGAGATCTTCTCCTCTATTCTTTCTTCTCCTCTTATTTTTCTTCTTCTTCCTCTTTTTTTATCGGGAACGAGGGTCGTCAAGGGACATAGATGTAGTGTCGTCGTTGTCGATATATACCCCCTCCCGATAGCTTACTATGATTAGGTAGCTAGTTCTACATTTGGCACTAATATATCCATCTGTCATGTTTGAATAATAATTGCCATGTTGTAAATATTTGTAGAAACTATGGACACCGCCCTAGACGAAGCAACAAAAGAAGCGTTGTTGAGGGACATAATCGCAGAAGGAAGTGATGCCATCTTGTTGTTTCTCAACGAAACCGATGGTCTGGAAGGAGAGGGTGAACAAGCTGGCTATGGTGACCTAATGCCGGTGCAAGAAGAAGAACATGAGGATGGCTCCGATGACCCAATGCCGGTGTAAGAAGGAGACCGTGATGACGGCTCCGGTGACCGAACCGAGTCCGGCCAGGTATATATATTAGTTAAGCCTATGCTGACTAGCTGATTGATGCATTCATTGTATTGGTATGTACACATATTAATTAAGTCTTTGTTCTTTTTTCTAGCCCTCCGAATCGAGCACAACTTCGGTAAAGAGACGTGGCCCGAAGAAAAAGTTGAGCTCGGATGAAAAGTTTGAGATCATAGCAATCGCGCCCGACGGCCAACCTATTGAACCCCTCCGGACAAAGAGCGCATTTGTTGCTCAGTGCGGGGTTCTGGTTAGGGACAAGATCCCGATAAGCATCCAGCAATGGTTTAAGCCGGTTACAGAAGACCCTGAGGTGTCTTATGTCAATGATATGCAGAAAAATGATCTTTGGACTGAGCTGAAGTCAAATTTCACCCTACCGCCTAAGGATAATCCAGAGAACCCAGTTAAAGAGAAATTAATCAAGTCTTTTGCTCTGAAGAGGATGGCAGAACTATTCAGGAGGTGGAAGAAAGAGCTGAATAAGTTTGTCGAAAATAATGAGACACCAGAATTCAAGGGCGGATATGAGAAGATCAGAGATCACTGGCCCGCATTTGTGGCCCACAAGACATCAGAAAAGAGTAAGAAGATGTCGGCGACAAACAAGCAAAATGCTGCGAAGAAGAAGCTTCACCATCGCACGGGGTCAGGTGGCTACCTCGTAGCCCGGCCTAAGTGGTCCAAGACTGAGAATGATCTGGTTCATAAAGGGATCGAACCAGAGACAATTAACTGGCCAGACCGTTGCCGGATTTGGTTCTTCGGGGCTGGCGGAACACTGGACCCTATAACAGGGAAGTGCATTTGGACAAACGATCAAATGGACATACCAGTCAGTAAGCTTAAGCAGTATATCGAAGAAGCGCAGGAAGGGACGTTCTTTCCAGACAGAGAGAACGACGAGCTCACAATGGCCCTCGGGAATCCTGAGCACCCTGGACGGACACGAGGCACGCCAGGCTCCATTCCGTGGAAGGTTGGGTTTCCGGACGCAGGCGGTTACAAATCCCATGAGAGGAGGAAAAAAGTGCAGCAGACCCAAATGCAGGCGCTGCAAGCAAGGGTAGACGCGATAGAGGAACGAGAAGCAAATCGCAGCAAATGTACTGCCGAAGCCTCCCCCGAAGCTACCCCGCCATCTCAGCGCAGAAGCACCGTGGCTTCCACCGAGCTGCTTCAGCTGGAGCATGCCTTGACGGCTCCTGCCAGCTATCCCGTGGATGCTATAACGGAGTCTCAAAATTGCCACCTTATGACGCAATGGATGAATTTGAAGGTCAAGGCGGCTGTTGGCTCTGTTTATCCTACTGAACCCGGCGCAACTTTTCACTGCCGGCCGATTCCAGAAGGATATGCTAGGGTGATGGTGGATGAGATAACGGAGGGATTTGAGGACCTCCAGCTTGACCACCCTACCGGTGTAGGGGAGACTCGGCTGGGGTCTGCTCTGAAGACTCCATGCCTATGGCGGAAGGAGCTCATCAACCTTCCGAACTGGACGCCACTGCCTCCTCCTCCTCCTCCGGCGAGTCAGGGCACTCCGCCTCCACCGCCTCCTCCTCCGGCGAGTGACGATCAGGGCCCTCGGCCGGCTTCTTCTCCGGCGCGTGGCGGCACTCTGCCTCCTTCTCTGCCTGCGCCGACGCGCCCGAGCAGCCAGCCTCCTCCTTCTCCGCCTCGTCAGCAAGGGCGGAAGAGACCTGCCGCCGCTCCAGCTGCTCCGGCGCGTCGTAGTCCTTCTCCTCCGCCGCTTAAGCAAGTAAAGAAGACAACCGCTCCGTCTGCTCGGTCGGCGTCTAGCAGTACAACCAGAGGCGGGAGGACATACAGATTCGGTCCTTCTCTGAAGACTCCAGAGAAGTTACCATATGAGAGGACCCTGGAGGAGAACGCCGAGATCGCGCGAGAAGAAGTGAGGAACTTCTTTGAAGGGGTGAAAGCAAAGAAACATCCACCTCCGGAGGAGAAGGTAGATCGGGTGAAAGTGAAGCGCACTCTGGCTGCCCTGACAAAACCACCGAAGTCTGATCCGCCGAAAGGAAACTATGACCGCATTATTGGAAAGGAATTTGCCGAAGCGGAGCGGTCGGGAAGTACTGTCGGTGATCAAAGGCTGAAAGAACGACGAGCTGGGAAACAAATTGCCCAGCTCGGCGAACAAGCGAAGCAATCGTGCCCCCCGCTCAAGGTGCCTAGCCACAACGTCGATAATGATCCGAGGATAGTGTCCGGTTATAGCAATCTTGCAGATTACCTGCCCGACGAAGTACATTATGAACCCATGGAGGTGCAGATACAAAGATACGAGTACGGGAAGCCTCTCGTCAAAGATGAAAGATCTCTATCAACGATGATGTGAAGATTGCATGATTGGTACTTGAAAATCTGCAGAGACTCTGGGGGGAGGAGTACTTTGTATGTGAAAGTTAAAAAGGAGCATGACCTCGTTGGAATTGATCTGTTGCCTGTTCCATTTGAGGAGTTATATCAGTTTTTCAATCAATTGGCCCTCGATAAAACAACGGTCGCCTGCTACTGTCTGTAAGTAGTACTACTTCTGTCATGAAGTTCTCTATATAGCTTAGCTCTTTCATTGCATGTATTTATAATCATCCTCACTATATTATGCAGATTGAAGATCGCCGATTTGAAGAAAAGACAAGTCGGTGATATTGGGTTCATTAACACATATCTCATAGATGCAACTCAGGTTAAACTTCATGCCGCAGCTACCGAGGCCAACTTGCTACGATCGTTCGTAATAAATCAAAACAAAGATATAATACTCTTTCCTTACAACTTCAGGTGAGTGTTACTGTCTTGTGCGTATTCGGTTTCCCTTATATATTAGTCAAGGTTATAGTAATGTAATTCATGAGTTATGCATGTGTGTGCAGTTTCCACTATATTCTCCTAGAGATTAAGCTTGAGCAGGGAGTAGTAACCGTCTTGGACTCTAAACGAAAAGATCCCAAGGAGTATGCGGACATGACTGAAATCCTCAAGAAGTAAGTTAAATCGATCATTATCCACCATATCAGCAACTTTGTTCATTTCCTGATATCAAGTAATTGTTTTCTTTGTCCGGCAGGGTTTGGAGAAAATTCACCAAAACAGTTCCGGGACTGCCGAAGGAGCTGGAATTTAGACACCCGAAAGTAAGTACTATAGTAGCATGTTCCGCGCATCTCCTAGTGATTCAAGCGCTAGTTTCATCAATACCATTTAGCATTCTTGCTTATCAGTTTGATTGACCTCTATTTCTTGTAAAGTGGTTGTGGCAGGAACAAGGGAATGATTTCTGTGGATACTACATCTGCGAGTCCATCCGCCACACGACCTGTGAGCGGGGCGGGTACTCTAACGAACAATATGAAGTACGTAAATAACAACATTCACAATTTTATTTTATTACCATCATTTGTGTTCAGTTTCATTCATTTATATATATATATATGTATTGACCCCCTTCTTCAAATTAGATGTTTCGGAAGCGGGATGAACTCCTAGCACCAACTCGCATGCGAGCAATTCAATAGGAATTGGCGGCATTCTTTCTTGACCACGTGATCCCTGAAGACGGAGAATTCTATGTGGACCATGAGTCCGTATGATTATATTTGTAAGAGATAATTATTGTATATATGTAGCCGGTAGTGTCAGATAGATATACGAGAACTTGTTGTTCGACCAATCTCTCGGAGAAGGAGAGGTGGTCGATATCACTTCTCTCTGTATATATGCATATATGTTCATGACGATCTTCTGTTTCCTTCGTTTGCTTACTAGCTAGCTAGCGTGTCTAGTCCTCTCTATATACGTATGTATAGTACGTAGCGTCGACCAAGCACGGACATAACAGAGGACACTTCTCTCTATTAATTATAACTAGCTAACACAATATATGAAACACCTAAATTAACCCCCCAAAACCCCCAACCCCCCCCCCCCCTTCAAAAAAAAACAAAAACCCCAGCCACAGAAGTGCTGACGCGTGGATGCCTATTTGTCCCGGTTGGTGCCACCAACCGGGACCAAAGGGTCTCCTGACTGGGCTCTGCACACTGCCCACGTGGAGGGCCTTTAGTTCCGGTTCTGGATTGAACCGGGACTAAAGGGGGGAGGTATTAGTACCGACACTTTAGTCCCGGTTCCGGAACCGGGACTAAAGGCCCTTACGAACCGGGACTATTGGCCCTTTTTCTACCAGTGCGTAGGCACCTCGTCGTCGACGGGAACGTCTCCTCCCACTAAATGCTCATCGCCGGAAATCCTGAAATAAATGTAGGAATAAATGCGAGCACCGGGATTTGAACCCTGGTGGACTAGGGATACCACAGTCCCTCTAACCATCCAACCACAGGTTGGAGCGTAACCGGCCTCTACCGGGTTATCGTTTGGAGATGTGTGCGTATATATATCAGATGCAAAGTATTTCACTCATTTCCTTTATCACAAGTGATTTCTCCCTTTTTTTTTCTATGTCCAGCCATTGTTTAGCAGCCGGACTTTATTCCACCAACTATACTTTATTCTTTCACTCCACGATCCATTCACCCATTTTTTTAGTTTGATTCTACACTTTGAAACACTTTTTACTTTCTGAACAAATGGTCCAATTCACAATCTGTTTGCAGATTTGGATTCCTGGCATTTAAATCTTTAGAAAGATCAATCTCGAACATGTTTTCAATAAGTTCAAATTCAAATGTTGATACAATAATGGAACTTATATGATATACGAGATGATACATTAATGAAATAGGAGTGAACCAATAATAAAAATATACAAAAAATTAATAAAAGATAATGAAACATTTATGATATATGAAATGAAACAACGAAAACATATAAAAAGGAATGCATCAAAAAAATAAGGAAAACACGTGAAAATGCAATGACATAGAAATGAAATCATATAGAAAAAAGTGAAAATAACACACTTTTAGAACTCAGCCCAGCCTGGAAGATAATTTAACAAAATGACGTGGACTTTTTTTTCAAAACTCCAATAATAGGAATGAAAACTGAAGCGAAATAGTACGGATATCCGGAATGAAAAAGCAATAGGAACATGCAACAGAAAATTGAATATGAAAACAAATCAGCCGTGTCCAAAATGGATCTTGTTTTGAGGATTTAAATATTATGAGTACTAATATCCAAACGGCTTGACAATAAAATATTTTGTTCAAAAGATATAATTGATACAAACTATGTAATCAGAGTGGAAACCATGGATGGGTGAGATGTAATACTACCTTTTTACTTCAATCATACCGATTAGTCACTCTATTATGGGGCATCCTCGCTAGCTGTCCCATACGTCATAGAGCTGGTTAAGAAAGCTAGCTGAAAATATGGATAATGAAAGTAGTGTGATGTATATGTGTCATACAATGCATGGTATAATAATGGCAGGGCAATACATGCACACATCCCCAACAAAAATGTACGACATGACACTACTCGATAGTAACCGGTGCCGCTAGAAAATCCTCTCTCACGGAAGCTGGAAACATTCCATTCGCGTGACGATGGCTCTCCCAGCGGAAATGATTCATGAGAGACTAATAAAGCCAGCTTTTCGAGCGGAAACGACGGCTCTCACTTCACACTAGCCTCAGCAATGACCGCACTCTCCAGCCAGCTCAAAACGATGGTGGCTCTTCTCCTCATCATCATTGTCACGGCCGGCGGCATCATGGCGAGATCACAGACAATCCTGGACAACACTGTCGGATGCCCGTCCTACAACTGTGGCCACGGCGTGGAAATCTGGTATCCGTTTTGGACAGACGCCGGCAACGACTCCAACAACTCGCGCTGCGGCTACCCGATCGAGCTTCCGCCTAGACTATGCGGCGTCAAGCCGGAAACACACCACTGCTGCGTCTGCAATCGGGGGACTCCTTTGTTGCACGATGTTGCCCGATGCTTGGGCCTACACCGTTGGCTGACGACTAACACCAAGCTGCGTCCATAGTCCCTCGTCACCTCCAAGCAGGAGCAATTTACAAAGTTGACGAATATAATATGTGGGGTATGATATAATAGTAAGCTTGTAGTGTATTGAATAACAACATATCTAGCTTATGGTACCTCCAATATCTCAAATCCTAAAATCCTACATTCAAGAAAAAGTGAGTATTCTAGCACTCTATCACAACTTCCACTTTCTCTAAGAATAATGCAGACTCTTAAATAGGGTCATCTTTACTGTGGTCATACACTTCCTCACTAAGCTCTTCATCACACGTTTTGGAAGGGTACCGTGAAAATGGACACACTAGCAAGTGATGATTTGATTGTTCTAGCTGTGTCATGTCAAATAAGTGATCTCAAATTATGAGCTTCGTCGTGTTTTACAAAATATATATACATATCATGCACTAATTAATAATTTAAACTTTTCTTAGGTGGCAAACCAGTGAACGCCCCACGAATATGCTCAGCCACATTTTCTTGATGTTGCTACAAGTACAATAATTTTGTATATAAGACTACACAAATTATATATATGATATAG